>NW_011893768.1:4251-4960 GCF_000151845.1 Pteropus vampyrus | reverse complement strand
CCATGTTGAACTTCTTTCATTTCCCCAAATACGCCCTTAGATCTCTCATCTCATCCTTTTCACCTAGGCTGGTCCCTCTGTTTAGAGCACCCTTCCCCCAGCCCTCATTCCCTCCTCTACCTAGCATCTGTTTCATTCTAATCGACCTTCGGGTCCCTTCTTAGACATTACTTCCCCCGAGGAGCCTTTCCACACTCCCCTAGACCGAGCTAGGTCCTCCTCCTCTACACTCCCACAGCACCCTGGACTCCACCATCACAGGACCTGTCACCCTGCACTGCAATAGATTCTGTGTTTTGTTTTTTTGAAGCAACTCTTTAGACCATGCATTCTGCAAGGACAGAAGCTGGACTTGCCTTTTTCATCTATACGTCCTGATCACCTAAACTAAATCAGTTCATTCCAATCAATCGTTTCATTTGTGAATGAGAGGAGCACAGCTCCTTACCTGTCAGTGTCCCACTTTGCCACGAGGCCACACCTCCCGCCCAGGTTCCCTGACCCAAGGTAGGCTGTGACCTGCTTTCGGTTTGTCTCCTAACCTAGATCTGTCTGATAGATGCACTGACAGGCACCACCTAGAGAGGAGTCGGTGCCACATGAATGAGCCAAAGACAGTCTCTGTATGTTGGCCCCTAAGTTGTTCATTTCTTCACATTGGGCTGAGACCCACTGGATCAAAAGCCAAACTCAATTCTTTATGCATTCC
>NW_011893768.1:0-2143 GCF_000151845.1 Pteropus vampyrus | reverse complement strand
AGGGGGAGGGGGGAGGTAGACGGGGGGAAAAATTTAAATCATTTCTTCAATTTAATTAATTAATTAATTAATTTTTAAAAACAGCAGAAAATCAAAGATAAAGAAAAAAAAATACTGAAAAAGAAGCCGGGGGCGGGTGGGGGCCGGGGAAGAGCTAACCTATAGGAGAACAAAGATAAGAATGACATGTAGCTTCTCCTCAGAAAGCACGTAAGCAAGAAGAAAGTGAGGTGAAATATTCAGTGTTTTAAAAAAAGAAACTAGAATTCTGTATCCTATGAAATTATCCTTCAAAAGTGAATGAGAAATAAAGACTTTCTCAGATAAAAAGGGTGGAATTTGTTTCCAGTAAACTTGCCTTACAATCAATGTTTTTTAAAAAAGGTTCTTCAGAGAGAAGGAAAATAATACAAGTCAAAAACTGGGATCAACATTTTTAAAAAAGGAAGAGCACCAGAGAAGGAATGAGTACAGGTAAAATAAAAAATTTTCTTATTCTTTTTAATTGACCTAACAGATAACGGTCTGCTCAAAATAAAAGCCACAATGTTCTGATGATGATGGTTTATACATAAGTGAAATAAACAATAATGACCATACAAGTGACAGGAGAGAGGAATTAGGAACGTATTATCACTACCAGGAAGTGGTGTATTTTATCTGGAAGTGGACTTGGATTAGTTGTAAAGGTGTATTGTGAACTCTAGGGCAACTACTAAAGAAAGAGATGGCAAATAAGCATATAAAAAGATGCTCCACCTCATATGTCACTAGGGAATTGCAAACTAAAGGTACCACTACATACCTATTAGAATGGCAAAAATCCAAAACATGGACAACACCAAATGCCGGCAAGGATGTGGGGCAACAGGAACTCTCATTCGTTGCTGGTGGAAATGCAAAATGATACAGCCACTTTGGAAAAACAGTTTGGCAGTTGCTTATAAAAATAAGTATACTCTTACCATATAATCCAGAAACAGCAATCCTTGGTATTTACTCAAAGGATTTGAAAATTTATGTCCACACGAAAACTTGCACAGAGATGCTTGTAGCATCTTTATTCATAATTGCAAAACTTAGAATCAACTAAGATGTTCTTCCGTGGGTGACTGGATCAATAAACCGTGGTGACCCAGACCATGGAATACTGTTCAGCACTGAACAGAAATGCACTATCAAGCCATTAAAAGACATGAGAAGCTTTAAATGCATATTACTAAGTAAAACGAGTCAGTTTGAAAAAGCCGCATATTGTAAGGTTCCAACTCTATGACATTCCAGAAAACATAAAGCTATGGATATGGTAAAAAGGTCAGTGATTGACACAGGCTGGGGAAGAAGGGATGAACAGACAAAGCACAAAGGATTTTAAGGGCTGTAAAACTATTCTACACGTTATAATGGCAGATAAATGTCATTCTACATCTGTCAAAACCCACAGACTAAGGGTAAATCATAATGTAAACTGGGGACTTTAGGTGATGACGATGTGTCAGTGTAGGTTCCTTTATTGTAACAGATGTGCCACCCCGGTGCGGATGCCGATGGTGTGAGAAGCTGTGTGTGTTGGGGGTAGGGGGTCAGGGGGTGAATGGGAATTCTCTGTATCTGCCTCTCAATATTGCTGTAAACCTAGAATTGCTCTAAAAATAGTCTTGTTTAAAAAAAGGAAATCATAAACATCTTTGTGGCGGGAGGGCGGGGAGGGAGAGGCAATGGAATTATAGGCACAAACGTGGACTTCTAGGGTCCTAGTTAGTTCTTAATCCGAATGGTAGGTACATAGTGGTCGTAGGTACGCAAGTGGGTGACTCGTTGGCCTTTCCAAGCCAATGGGTTTAGTGTCCTAGCACTGACCTTAGAGGTAATAGTTATGCGAGATATCAGCTTTTCCTTACTGTTTAAGCCTCATTTTGAGTTGAGTTTTCCATTATTCACAGTGAAAATAACCCCAACTGATACAGCCTCTTAATTTGGATGCAGTACAAATGGGATTCGATTTAGCATGCACCATCATTCAACCCTATTCTGTTTTGCCTAATCACATCATTAAAACCTTAGAATATTAGTTACCCCAACTATAGAAAAGATTTGTTCAGAAAGAAGAGACTGTCATTAAAACAGCTCAGCATTTTTCCAA
>NW_011893767.1:6211-7457 GCF_000151845.1 Pteropus vampyrus | reverse complement strand
CCCTGTGCTTCTGATCAAATCGGTCTCCATGATGGAACTCATCTGTTAACATTAGCTGATAAAAACAAAAACAAAAAACAGAAGACGTCATTTTGTTTTTCTTTAGCTCCAATATCAAGGCATGTTTCTTTAATAAGCTGATACTTGTCATTGGTTTATCAAAATATGCCTGTGATAACAGATACCTTCTTGTCCAAACTAACCCACCATTTATTTGGAAGATCCCTGCCTGACTGAGTGACTTGGAAATTAAACACAGTTAGTGAATCTATTTCTAGAGCAGAAGGAGCAATGTCAAGCATAGTTTCTGACCTTTCTATTTCTAGGTTTAGGTCATTTGCAAACAGAATACAAAAATCTCATTGAACCATCACCAGATAGTGTTGTTAAATAGCATAGCTAATTATTAGAATCTGCACATAGCTGAGAAAAATCAATGATAAAGGAGAAAGAAAAAAGTAAGAATATCATTACTTCTCCTATAGTTCTTGCATTGTCGACAGATACATTTTCTATTTTCTTAAAAAAAAAAATGAAACCACCAGAAGAAACTCCCTCATTTCCCTATTTAACATTGAGTTGATTGAGGCATAAAAATCATCCTTTTTCTCAAAAACCAAAATCCAACCAAGTAAATTTGAAGATATATTTTTATTAAGCAATTCAGGCATCAGGCAGCATCCTATCCAGCAACTAGTAGGCCACTCCTGGGGGGTTGTACAAAACTGAATGTTTTTATAGAAAAGAAGGGAGCAGCAAGGAAGCTATTAGCAAGAAAAAAAGAGAAAGGATTCTTTCTATATCAGGTGTCTTATTTTGCGGGGGTGGGGAGGGCTTTTATCATGCAGATTGACTCTCTCTGTGGGTGTTACGGGGATGGAGAGGCCCATGTGACAGATTGCCTCATTGGTATTAGCAAAAAAAATCCAGACTAGTTGATTAAGATTATATTTCTGGGAATGGTGAACACAGCAATCAGGTCAGGTATTAAATCTACATCTGGTGTCATGGGCTCTGACACATGTGACGCCATTTTGGGCCTGTGGTTGTCTCGGTAACACCCTATATGAGCAACAGACTTGACAGCCTCGGCTCGCATCTTTTTCTCCTTGTTCCAGGAGTCTTCCTTCTTCAAGGGCCATCGTCTCCACGTGTACTTGGGATCCCATCCTCTCTCACCTTCCAAAAAATGTTTCCCAACTTATCGTTTCCTTCTTCTTTATTTTCAGGTTTAACCCGTCCTATC
>NW_011893767.1:2981-3806 GCF_000151845.1 Pteropus vampyrus | reverse complement strand
GTGGAACCCTGAAGAATCTGCTCATCTAACAAGTTCCCAGGTGGGGCTGATACTGCTGGCCTGGAGACCCCACCTTGTGTGGGCCCTAGGCCTGGCTGGTCCCAGGTCTGGCTGTGATCCAGGCTCACAGGTAGGAATAGGATCCCAATTTAAAATGTTACATTAATGTATTAGGGTGCCTGAGCTTAACTCTTGTAAGCATGATTCAGTGTATTGTATCACACATGTGTGGCAGAATGCCACTATTGTTCTCTGCCATATGTGGAGCCCACGCGGTCTCCTAGCGCAGAAACACACGCCCCACAATCAAGTAGGTGCCTGCCATTTCATTCTCCTGTTGGCCTCTCGTGTGTCCTTTCAACTGGGCTTCTCACCACCAAAACCTTCCCTTCTCCATCGGCTTGGTGCTGACGCCCTGAAATCCCTGGATTAGAACACAGTGTGCGAGGCATTACTTGAAATAGTATACCAGCAAATGCTTACATCTTTGGTTACCTTCAGGAGGAGAATGAGGATGTGGGCCGGATGAAGTCTATAACTAGGCTAATTTTGAGTGAAACGTCATTATTAATTTTCTTCTTGTATGTTAACATGTGCTGATGAATAGTACACTAAGTCTTCTGGAGTTTGCCTGGAAGACTGAACTAATTTATTTATCTAGATTTTGAAAGTATGTTCTCCCATTGCCAACTCTTAGTCCTTTTATGTAATTAAGAGCATTTATTCCAAAAAAAAAAAGCTGAGAGATAATCAAAAGCTAGTGAATTTCCTCAACTCACTGAATGATTTCTACCAAAGGAATTCTACCCCAAATAGCACCCCCAT
>NW_011893767.1:0-401 GCF_000151845.1 Pteropus vampyrus | reverse complement strand
TAAACCATCAGAGCTCTTGGAGCATATACGCCCCAAGGAAAAGAGTTAAGTCTTGCTAATTCTCTACTGCCTCCCCAAGCTTTACATAGCTCTGGGATACAGTGGGCATGCAATAAGTATTTATTTTATCAATCGATTAGTTTATTAATTAATGATTTAAGCCTCCTAATTGTCACAGTGTGTCCTGCAATAAACAGCATAGTTTGGGCAACTGATTTCTTATTATAATTTGGCTACTAATTTTGTTTTAGGAACTTAAATACATTTCTTATTTCTGAGCCTCAATCTTCTCATCTTTAAATGGGTGCAATATTATTATCGTACTGTGTGTATCTAAGAATGAGAATAACTAAACTATATACAATGTTTGGCAGATAGTAAAGTTTCGATAAACATGATAT
>NW_011893766.1:4838-7511 GCF_000151845.1 Pteropus vampyrus | reverse complement strand
GCTGGCTTCCTCGCTGTCACGCTCTCTCATTACATAATCTCCCATCTCCCATGACTCCGACTCCATCTACATGCTGGTGGTGGCTTCCACACGTGCAGCTTCGATCAGACCTCAATGAGACGATGATCGCCCCGCAATTGCCCATCTCACTTCCGCACTCGGTGGCTCATTCAAATGTAACGTCCTCCTGTAAACGCGGTCTCCCATCAGAGCCAGCGTCTACACCCATGGCTAGCAGTGATCATTCATTCCATTCTCACTGTCACTTTCAATCCATCAGCAAGTCCTATCAATTCTTCCTCCAGAACAGACCCTAAAATCATCCACTCCTGTACAGTTCTCATCCCCCCACCCTAGTCTAAGCCGCCATGACATCTCATCTGTGTCACTGTAATAGTTTGCACTTCTTGAATCCATTCATCCCACAGTAGCCAAAATGAGTTTTAAAGAAGGAAATAAGATTACTTCTCTGCTTAAAACCCTTACGATGTCTCCGCGGCACATAAGATAGACTCCAGAGAACTGCTGTGGCCCGTGGGCTGTCCATCTGCTGCTCCCGCCTCCAGTGGTGCCCGCTCCCCGCGCGCCAGCAACGCAGGCCTCACGGCAGGCCTCAGAACTCTCCGAGCGCTTTCCCGCCCCAGGGCCCTTCCGTTCGCTCTTCCCTTTGCCTGAAACGCTCTTCCCTTCACACTTCCTTCCCATCTTCAAGACACAGGTGTCCTAAGTGCCCCCACCAAGAAACACGCCTTAACGCTAAGACACCATCTCTTAACTGTAATAACTAAACTAACTGAAATAACTAAGCTAAGACACCATCTCTTAACTGTAATAACTAAACTAACATAATCCAGTTAACAAACTCCTATACCAACCTCCAAGACCAAACAAAAAAGATGAAGAGCACGTAATAGCCTTTAGCACTTTTTTAAACTGTTAAGAAAGTATATGAAATATGGTGCATTTAAGTTGACCAAAATCAGAAAGGTTTTTCATTGAAAGGGAAAGCGTTCCTACAGAACACTTAAGGAACTATGAAATCTACATGGTACCATTTGGAGAAGGCATCAGTGCAAGGTTGGCACGTGTTAGCCTAAGCACTAAGAGACCTCGATGTCACTACCTACTGAATGCTGGTGTACGAGAGATGGCACAGATACATGCCTCTGAGAAAAGCCCATCTCTATAAGCTTGGATTTTGAGTTGTGTCTCCTATATGAGAATTAATTTAGACTCAGTCTTCACAAATCTCTTTTGAAATGAAGCTGGGTACAAACAAACAAACAAACAAACAAACAAATGAATTAAACATGTGTACTTGTATCTATGGACAGTCCTACATGAGGTTCTCAGTAGAGGTAAGGAATGCAATGGCCATCACATAGAGGGAAGCCAGGTGATCGCCTTTGGACAAATTCATAGCATTCGCTGTATTAGCATAATTCTTTATTTAATTGACATAATTATACATAATCAAAGATGAAACATTGGAAAGAAAAAAACCTGATGAAATTTATCTTGTTCTTAAGTCTAGGTCTTATTTTTTCCCTCTTTATCAGACTAAAAAAGCAAAGTTTAACTCACTTTAAATAGAAAGAATTAAAATAGAGGATCCATCATTAAAAAATTAACTAATATAAGCTCCATGAGAAGTCAATTCATAACAAAATAATTTCATAAACACAACTTAGGAACTCATAGTTTTTACGTATTTAATTATCGCATTTAAGGTTATTGAAGGCAATGAGATTTCTTAACTTAGAAAGTATAAAACTTTTATTTTATTTTATTTATTTTTATTATATAACAAACTATAAATAAGCAAAAGCATTAAAAGCATAATTTTGGGAAAAGTTACAGTAAAAACCTTGCATTGTCTCAGTACATAAGATTTCATCAAAATAAAGAGTGCATTCAAATCATGTTACAGATCATCCTTTATTAGTCTTGGAGGCTGATTTCTGTCTTCACTTACTATGACCTGTAGTATGCCCCAATGGGGTATTCAAGCTTACCTGTGAGCCTGGAGGAGGAGCCAAACCAAGGAACGAATAAATAATATTCTCTTCTTTTGCAGAGAAGAAAGAGTCGAAATCCTCGAAGCAAAGAAAAAGAATGTTCAAACCCACTACACTCTTGTAAGCCACCATATTTACCTAAGTCGATCTCTTTTTATTAGTCATTAATTTGGAGGCTAACACAAAAGCTTATGCCAGTCTGCTTTGCCAAAGATGACTAATCCCAAAAGTTAAGAAATCTAACCATGAACTTTACATTTGTTTTGACACACTTTCATTGTGCCTATTACAATTTGGTGAAAATTCACACACACGCACACGCACATGCACACACTCATTGTTCACGCTCAGGAACTGCTAAAGAGACCCAGATATAGATAGTAAGTGATTTCTCAAGAGTTTCACATCTTTGGCTGCTTCCCTTATAATTTGGCCCTGTGGATTTGGACCTGATCAGCAGAGACTAAAACAACACAGGATTTCTTTCCTGTTACTATACTAGCTTCTAAGGGCCAGGATCCAACTCAGGCCCTTCTGACCCCAGGAGCCACAAGATTATAGAGGGCTTAGAGCGGAGCTTGTTTTGGCAAAATGGGAAAAACTGTGATGTGAAACCTGGTAGTCATTTAAAATCTGAAGCTCAGTGAAGCTCCAC
>NW_011893766.1:0-1818 GCF_000151845.1 Pteropus vampyrus | reverse complement strand
GGAGGGCCGGGAGAGGGTGGGAGCTGGGGTGGAGGGGAGGGCCCTCCTGTAGAGGAAATCCTCTCTGCGATCTAGAAGCCCCGCCTGAAACCCACAGGCGAGCTGGACTGGGCCATGTGCTCTACTGAGCAAGTATCTGCCACATTAAGACTACTGAGAAAACTCCCGCAGCCACAGGACTTTGAGCCAAGCCACCGAAGAAACCTCATAGGCCCTGTAGCAGGTTAAAAAGCGGCCCTACAAATCCATGTCCATCCAGAGCTCCAGAAAGTGGCCTTATTCGGAAATAGGGTGGTTACAGATGTAATTAGTTACAATGAGGCCATATTGGATGGGGGTGGATTCTGGGGACCGCTGACTTTATAAGAAGGTCATGTGAAGACACAGAGAGACGCACAAGGAGAACACTATGTGAAGACAGAGGCGGGGGCAGGAGCGATGTGTCTTCAAGCCAAGGAATGCCAAGGATTACGGGCAACCACCAGAAGCTGGGAGAGAGGCCGGGAACGGGAGCTTCCTCGGAGCCTCCAGACACCTTGATCTGAAACTTCTGGCCTCCAGAACTGTGACACAGTCCATTTCTGTTGTTTTAAGCCACCAAGTTGGTGATACTTCGTTACAGCAGGCCTGGGAAACAAATATGAGCGCCCCCAAACTAAACAATTCATGTTTCGAATCAGAGTTCTGCAAGCCTTTCTATAAATGAGCAAATAATAAATATTTTTGGCTTTGTGGGCTCATGGTCTCTGTTGCGATTACCCAGCTCTGCCAGGGAGGAATCAGCCATGGGCAAGAGGTGAGCGAATCAGTGTGGATATGTATGTTCCAGTAAAAATTTAAATACTAAAACAGGTAGCTACAGGACTTGGCCCTCAGGCTGTACAGTTCGATGACACTCACTTTAGATGAGGAACAAAATAAGAAAGAGAAGCTGATCTAGAAGATCAGCAGCTCTGTGCAGGAGGAGAAGAGGTTAAGATGCCCACGCCTGGCTCCAGCCATCAGAAGCAACACAGCGCTGGCCAATCTCTCCTACCTTCCAGAGCCCCGACTACTGCCTCTGAAGAGTGACCTAGAAGGCTGAGATGACCCTTAAGATAACTGGGTTCTCATGTTCTAAAGTCCTTTGCATTTTTAAATGTTTCTTTTCAACAACTGATTAATTAGAACCTGTAAACACTGAGGAAAAAGTGGTTTGTGGTGAAATGAACTACTAAATGCATAAAATGAAATGCTGCTGTCATCGCAATGTCCAGAGCCGTCTTTAAACTCGTTAGATACATTCACGCAAATTTATCTTGCATGTCATAAGGCTTTACGTCTGCAAATCATTCTTTATAAAAGTGAAACCTTAACCTGTGCCCGTGTGGGTGCCCATTCGGTCATACTGCGCGGTCAGTAAGAATTCCTTTCCAACTAAATGCATTATTTTGTTTGAACCAGTGACCTCAATTTTCAAAATAAACTAAAGAATCTAAAATAATCTCAAGAACTTCTGAATCATCATTCTATTCTTCCATCATTGCGTAAATCTTAAATATTGTTTATTCACAGTGGATCTCCCACCCAGGTATTCATAGAATTAACTAGATCGTGACCTGAAAATGGCGAACAGTTTCAAATGCTGCTTCAAAATTAATCAATTTTGAACAATTTCTGATAAATACACATGCGGAAGAATTTTTCAAGAAACCAAACACTCACCCCACAGTACTGCTCTTCGTTGAAGATCTGGGGAGGCAAAGGAATCCCGTTTTGAGGTTTTTTTTCTCCAGGAACATTCTCTCTCATCCACTTCCTGTTGTCTTCATCTCCAGC
>NW_011893765.1:3516-4627 GCF_000151845.1 Pteropus vampyrus | reverse complement strand
TCTTTTGGGTATAACCTAGGGGTGAAATTGTGGGGTTAGGTAGTAATTCTGTGTTTGGCTTTTTAGGAACTGCCAAACTATTTTCCACAGTGGCTGAATTATTTTACATTCCCACGAGCGGTGCACGAGAGTTTTAATTTCTCCACATCTTTGCTGACATGTTATTATTATTATTATTTTCAACTATTGCCATCCTAGTGGGTGTGAAGTGGCATCTCATTGTGGTTTTGATTTGCATTTCTCTAATGATAAATGATGTTGAGCATAGTTTCATTTGCTTTTTGGCTATCTGTATATCTTTTTTAAAGAAACGTTTATTGAAGTGTTTTGACCACTTTTAAATTCGGTTGTTTGTCTTTTTGCTGTTGAGCTGTAAGAGCTGATTATATATTCTATATAGTGACCCTTATAGCAGATATATGATTTGCAAATACTTTCTCTCATTCTTGTAGTTTTTTTTTTTTTTGATAATGTCCTTTAAGGCACAGAAGTTTTTAATGTGATGAAATCTAGTTTATCCGGTTTTTCTTTTGTTGCTCTTGCTTTTAGTGTCATATCTAAGAATCCATTGCCAAATCCAAGGTCATGAAGATTTAATCCCATGTTTTCTTCTGGGAATTTTATGGTTTTAGCTCTTATCTTTAGATAATTAATCCTTTTAAGTCTGGTATATGGTATGAGGTAGGGGTCCAACTTTATAGTTTTGCATGTGGATATCCACTTGTCCCAGCACCATTTGTTGAAGAGACTATTTTTTGCTCATTGAGTGGTCTTGACGTTGTCAAGAAGCAATTGGCCGTACATATATGAATGTTAGTGGCCACTTTTAATATATAACAAGCTTTGCAATTATGAAAACATGTTTGATATCACACCTAAATCTCATGGGCTTCCGTTTAAAGACTTTTTCCTCTTTTCTACAATTTTCAGAGAAAATGGAGAAAGATGGGCCCTATACATACACACAAACGACAACAAACGCAACCGCCCACGTGGACATTCAGCCTCCCTTTGCGAGGAGCTCACTAAATGCGAAGCAATGTGGTGGCAACTTGGGGGGAGAAAACATGAAAAATACGTAGTCCCAGCGGGGCAGAGAAGCATCCACACA
>NW_011893765.1:2035-2365 GCF_000151845.1 Pteropus vampyrus | reverse complement strand
TCTACAATGAAAGTAGAATACTGTTGTAATTATTATGAAATTAATGGAATCATACAGTAACCAGACATCTATGCTATTTGCAGACTAGCGTCTATGCTATGCCATTGTCCAGAAGAGCACAGCATCCAGACATTTAGGTTATTATGAATTAAAGGAAGAAATACAGCATCCAGACAGCAACGCTATGTTCAGACTGAAGTACAGGGGAAAAAGAGTATTAACAAAGGAGGATATGTGTGGAGATTAGGGGGGGCGGGGATTAACAAAGTGGTCAAAAATGTCAGCTTGAGGCAAAAAATAATTGACTTGAAAGGCAGAGCGAAGGAAGCA
>NW_011893765.1:0-1105 GCF_000151845.1 Pteropus vampyrus | reverse complement strand
CCTCCAGCCCTAAAAGTGAGACAGTTTTCTTTCACATGCAAACATGTGCCCTTATATCTACTTGAAAAGCAGCATCTACAATGAAAGTAGAATACTGTTGTAATTATTATGAAATTAATGGAATCATACAGTAACCAGACATCTATGCTATTTGCAGACTAGCGTCTATACTATGCCATTGTCCAGAAGAGCACAGCATCCAGACATTTAGGTTATTATGAATTAAAGGAAGAAATACAGCATCCGGACAGCAATGCTATGTTCAGACTGAAGTACAGGGGAAAAAGAGTATTAACAAAGGAGGATATGTGTGAAGATTAGGGGGGGGATTAACAAAGTGGTCAAAAATGTCAGCTTGAGGCAAAAAATAATTGACTTGAAAGGCAGAGCGAAGGAAGCATTTCCAGGCAATGTTCTCTTTATTTCCAACATGCCGCCCTGAGAACTAAAAACTGGGCAAGTCTCTGCCTCCAAGGGCCTGCCAGCCAGTTACTAGCTCCTTGAGCCCCCGAGAGTCCCGTGCTGGCATGCAGAAGACGCCATGCTGTCACCGCCATCACCATCCAGGCTCATGGGAAGGAAGCAGAGTCCAGGTGCAAGGAAGGGGACTCGAGAAGGCCGTGGGTCTCCACTCCACCCCTTCCTGGCTGAATGACTGCAGTGAGGCCCTGAATGACTTTAAGAGACTAAATAAATCTCTTATCTATAAATGGTATAACCATAATAACAATTTCGTAGGGGTGCTGTGTGATGAAATTAAGTGAGATAATATGTATACATCTCCTAGCCCTCATGAATGGCTGAGTCGCTTTGTTAGCTTTTCAAAATGTGTGTGTGTGTGTGTGTGTGTGTGTGTGTGTGTGTGTGTGAATGTGTACAGTAGACCTAAAAAGACTCATAGAGTAGCACTGTCAATGAAGCTTTCTGTGGCAACAGAATGTTCTTTATCTGTGCCGTCCGATATAATTGCTACAGGCCACGTGTGACTACTGAACACTTGAAATGTGACCAGCGTGACTGGGGTATTGAACTTTAAATGCGATTTACTTTAATCAATTTAACTGTAAGTTTAAACAGCCACATGTGACTAGGAGCCATCATCGTA
>NW_011893764.1:7337-8109 GCF_000151845.1 Pteropus vampyrus | reverse complement strand
CCCGCGGGGTCTGCCTCCCAGGTGGTGGCGAAGGTGGAACAGAGGGGTGTGTGGCCTCGGTCCCCCGGGTGCCGATCGCAGGGTGCCGTGGACCGTGGGGCTCGTAAGTGACAGAAACTGTTTCTCATGGTTCCGGAGGCCGGACGTCCGATTTCCATAACAAAGCGGAGAAAATGCAGACGTGGCCTCTCCCCACCTGGACCTCGACGCCTGGGCGTCTCGGCGAGGGCACGTGCTCGGACACCTTCCTCTCGCGGGCTTCGTCCCCGGCAACGTGCCCCGGTCACCAGGCTGGTGTCAGGGGTTCAGAACCACCCCAAAGTCTTCGAGGGGTGGCCATGAGCCGTTGAGTAGCGGCCGGGGAGTTGGGCGCTGACCGCCGCGGACGCCGCGATGCCTCGGTCCCCACGAGCCCCACGTGGGCGTTCACTCCGCAGCGCCGGGATCCCCGAGCGTCCTGGGGTGCGGTTTTGTCTGAAGGTCCCCGCTCGCTGTGGCTCCGAGCCCCGTTCTCTCCCAGTGACGCACACACGGCAGCTTTCGACGTCTCACAGTTCTTGGGGGTTTGCTTTTGTGAGCGTCGATTTGTCTTCTTAGCTCCTTCTGTCAGATGTCAATAGGAAAAAATATATTCCTTCAACAAACAGTTGCTGAGGCCAAGAAGTCCTCTCGGCCTAGGAGCCAGTGCCGAGGAGATGGTCATGCCCTTCTTCCATCGGAAGGGCCCGCGTGTGTGTGGAAGGTACTCGCTGTGCCCCACTGAGCACAGATG
>NW_011893764.1:3745-4417 GCF_000151845.1 Pteropus vampyrus | reverse complement strand
GCGACGGATGTCGGGAAGGGCCCCACCGCGCGCGTGAGGGACGATCTACCCAACCCTACAAACGTGCGTGGTGGCCAAGGCCTCTGGGGGCAGAAGTGCCATAGCTGGGAGCGCACCCAGAGCCCTGACTGTAACGGGTTTTGCATTATCCCCCAGATTACACACGCATCAGCGGCCGGGTCTAGTTATGACGAGGCGCTAAGGCTGGCCGTTCCCAGAGAGGTGCGGGTTAGGACTGGGTCCCGGGGGCCGTGGGGGCCGGCTGATGAGCCAGGGGAACTCGGCACCCCACCTCATTGCCCCCCACCCCAGCCGAGCTTTTTCTTCAGAATCTCTTCAAAATGAGTGCAAACGACCCCGAGTGGCTTACCGTCTGATGAGAGCCACAGACCCTGAGGATGAGGCAGGATGGAGCCCAGCCATCCTGAGAACAGAAAGCACCTGAGTGCGCGGGAACCAGGCCTCGCTCCCTGCCCCGCATGAGTGTCCCTCCCATGGGGCTTTCCTAGCGCCCTTCGGCTGGGCTCTGGCCTCCCTGTGCTAAGGGTCTGCATGCTTTCCTCTGCCATGGGTCGCGAGGACCCAGGGTCCCAGCCTCGGCGTGTGCTCTGTGAAGGGACAGCTGTGGCTCGTTCGTTTACCTGTTTTCCCTGTGCATGGGGTTCAGACCTT
>NW_011893764.1:0-340 GCF_000151845.1 Pteropus vampyrus | reverse complement strand
CTGCCTGGCAGCGGAGCAACGAGATCTTCGATCGGGAGTCGACTGGCAAAGCCTCCTCAGTCGGGTCGTGCAACAGTTTGACCTTGAGCGAGTCATTCCTTGTCCGTGGCCCGCACTCTGCATCCCCGCGCCCAGCCCCGTCCCCCCCAACGACCCCCCACGAATACTCCGGGTCCTTCCTGATCAAGCCCTGGTCTTGCCTGGACTTGTCTCCCGGTCTCTTCCACCAAACTTCGTGTCCCCCAGCGTGGCTCCTGCCCACGGGCTCAGCCATCACTTGCCCGGACTTGCCCTCGTGTCCCAGATCCCTCCCCTCGAAGTCACCCTCCACGTGACTTCC
>NW_011893763.1:4884-5913 GCF_000151845.1 Pteropus vampyrus | reverse complement strand
TTCCTTTCACTTAATAGTTTGAATATTTGATTCCTCTCCTTTCTGGCTTGTAAGGTTTGTGCTGAGAAGTCCAACAATAATCTAATGGGTTTTCCCTTATAGGTTACTGTCTTTTCCTTGGCTGCCCTTAGAATTCTGTCTTTGTCATTGATTTTGATAATTTTTATATGATATGTCTTGGTGAAGGCTTTTTTGGGTTGAGATAATTGGGTGTTCTGTTGACTTCTTGAATTCTAAGCTCCAGCTCATTCCTTAGATTTGGGAAATTCTCAACAACTATTTGTCTGAAAATACTTTCTAATCCCTGCTCCTTTTCCTCTCCTTCGAGAATTCCCATTATTCTTATGTTTCCTCTCCAGATGTTATCAGTTAGTTCTTGTATTTCTCTTTCATTGTTTTTCATTCTTCAGTTTCTCTCTTCTTCTTTCTGATTTATTTCTAGATTTCTGTCTTCAATATCACTGATCCTTTCCTCCATTTGATCAACTCTATTTCCTAAGCTTGTTATTTCATTTTTCATCTTTTGCAGTGTGTTCTTTATCTCCAGAAGGTCTATTTGGTTCTTTTTGAGGATTTCAATCTCCTTGCTAAAGAACTCTGCTCATCTAGTTGTTTTTTCAATTCCTGAAATTGTTGATATGATTTGTCTCAGATCTTACTGAGTTTTTTCAGTAGTACCATCCCGAATTCTCTGTCATTTAAGTCACATATTTCTATGTCTGTAAGCCTATTTTCTAGAGATTTTTCTCTTTCTTTCTGAGATGCCTTGTCACCTTGGTTGTTCATGGTGTTTAATGGACTATTTCTCCGCCTTGGCATTAATGGAAGTGTGTTCTGCTTACTTTTTTCCAGAAAAAAGATTTAATATATAATGGTCCCTAGCCTGTTGGAAAGAAGGTGTTTTTCTTTTGGTTTCCAGTAGGTGGCATCTAAGTCTCTTGGATCTCTGCTTTATATAAAGTCTTGATAATATCTTTTTTTTTCTTTGTAGATGTTTAATCATGCTGGCTACCCTTAGTCTTAGTTCCT
>NW_011893763.1:3273-3689 GCF_000151845.1 Pteropus vampyrus | reverse complement strand
GGATCTCTGCTTTATATAAAGTCTTGATAATATCTTTTTTTTTCTTTGTAGATGTTTAATCATGCTGGCTACCCTTAGTCTTAGTTCCTCTCAGTGTTAGCGACAGTTTTGGTAGTGTTTGCTCAAGTTCCCCTGGGGCTTTGTGGTGATCGGTCTCAGAGGGTATGGAGGGAGGGGCCCTCTGGGTTGGGGATTGGGGGCTGTGGCTCAGCCTCAGTTTTGCAACCGTGGCTGGTAAAGATCAACTCTTATTTCTCTGCCATCCTCACTTTTCTGCCTTACAGTTTCTCTGCCTTCTGCCCTGATGACTGGGCACTACCGCCAGCAGCGTAGATCTCACAGCACTCTCAGGCAGGGCTGATCAGGGAAGTTGCTGCACTTTCACCCCTCCCCCTTCTCCTTCAGGGAGCTCCAAC
>NW_011893763.1:0-805 GCF_000151845.1 Pteropus vampyrus | reverse complement strand
TCTTTTGATTGGGAAGTTTAATCCCTTAGCATTTAAAGTAGATACTAATAGGGAAGGGCTTACAGTTGCTAGTTTGTTTATTTGTTTTCTATACATCTTGTAGCTTTATTGTCCCTCTTGTCCTCTCTTACTGCCCTCCTTTGTGTTTTTGGTTTGGGTTTCTTTTTTTTTTTTTTTAAGCGATATGCTTTGATTTCTTTTCATTTCTTTTTGTGTATATTCTCTGGATGTTTTTTTGTGGTACCATTGCAGTTACATAGACATCTTAAAATTATAGCGATCTATTTTAAACAAATAACAACTTCAATTGCATTCAAAATTCTCCTCCTTTACAACTCCATCCTCTACTTTGTTATTGATGTCACAAATTATTCTTTATGTATTATATACCCATTAACATAGTTAATCATTTTTGTTTTCATCATTTAAATTTTTTAATCAAAGTTACCAAAGTACAGGTTAGTGTATTTGTGTTTATTTTTATTAGCAAATCTTATATTTTCATGTGGCTTTGTGTTGCTATCTACTGTCCTTTCACTTCAACTTAAAGGATTCCCTTTAGCAATTCTTTTAGAGCAGGACTAACAGTAATGAGCTCCCTCAGCCTTTGTTTATCTGGGAAGGTCTTAATTTCTCCTTCATTTGTGAAGGACAGTTTTGCCAGATATAGTCTTCCTGGTTGACAGTTTTTTCTTTCAGCAGTTTGAATATATCAACCCATCAATAATATTATGGAAACTCCTAGGTATATTACTAATCACTTTTCTCTTTTCTGCTTTCAGGATTCTTCTTTTTCTTTCTTTCT
>NW_011893762.1:9059-9740 GCF_000151845.1 Pteropus vampyrus | reverse complement strand
GTTGATTACGAAAACTGTGGCGGCCTGCATCTCTCGGACGGCCAGTGGGCTTAGGACAGTGGCCCCAGGCAGCGGGTGTTTCTGATCAGGCAGCACCTGAGTGTCTGGAGATGGCCTGGCTTCTGCTGAGCGCGCTCGCAAACAGGCTTCTGTTGCTTTAAGTGAGGTGGCACGTGTGGAAGGTGCCAGGCCGCTAATGGAGCTGGCGCTTGGTGGGATTTCATTCTCGTTGTCTCCTTCAGGGCAACAAACCGTGGATTTCTCTTCCCCGCGGCAAGGGGATCCGACTCACCATCGCCGAAGAGAGAGACAAGAGACTGGCGGCCAAACAGAGCAGCGGGTGAAGTGACCTGTAGGTGACATGATTTGGAAAAGTCTTCGTGCCTAATTAAATCTAAATTTAGCGTGACTGATGACATTGTTGGCGTTTGGGGAGTTTTTGTTGTTTTCATTTAGTTTCCTGCCGTCTTACTTTATAATGGGACATGCGGGTTGGGGTTGGCGTTTCGGGCAGACTCAAGTGTCCTGTGATGTTGGTCTCCTAGGTCTCCCAGGCTGAGCTTGGCTGCTGTGGGTGGGGAGAGCACACCGGACTTGGCAGAGGGTTAGCAGCAGCCCAGTGAGAGCACCCCTGACTTGGCCAGGAGGCCACCTACCCTCAAGTCCTCTTGGCTTAAAAAA
>NW_011893762.1:5766-7282 GCF_000151845.1 Pteropus vampyrus | reverse complement strand
GCTGTTTGAACAATAAATTATAATAATTCCTGAGACGACAAAGCCTTTAATAACAAGAAACTTCCTAAGAACCAACAGCTTTTCAGTTTATTCCCGGGGCTTTTCTAAGGATATGCTGATATTTTCTTGTTTTTGTTGGTTTTTATTTTTTACGCCTGCAGCACCTGCTATTCCTAGGTGGTCTCCCATTCAAGTACTAACCAGGCCCGACCCTGCTTAGCTTCCGAGATCAGACGAGATCGGGCACGTTCAGAGTGGCACGGCTGTAGGCTTGCTTGTGTATTTTTCTTAGCTTTTCTAGTAATGACGAACATGTATAATCAGTGGTGTGCTGGTAAATATCTAACAACCAGCTCCCTGGGAAAAAAATGTGCATATATGTATGTAAGTTTATTATACATTTTACTAATATAGAGGACGTACAGCACTTTACAAATAATAAACTAGGCCATACTCTATTGTGAATTCCATATAGCCAGTTGATTGTTTTTTTTCCAATTACAGTTGACATTGAAATATTAGTTGCAGGTGTACAGCATCGTTAGACATACCATGAAGTGACCCGCCTCCATAAGTCTAGTGTCCACCCGACATTATATATACATAGTTATTACCATATTCACTATATTGCCTGGGCCGTACTTCACATCCCTGTGACTATTTTGTGAGTACCAATTGGTACTTTTTAATCCCTCCACGTTTTCCCCCCATCCCCCGACACCCCTCCCTTCTGGCAGCCATCAGTTTGTTCTCTGTATGAGTTAGTTTCTATTTTTTTTTGTTCTTTAGATTCCACATAGATCATATGGTATTTGTCTTTCTCTGTCTGACTTATTTCACTCATAATACCCTCTAGGTCCATCCATGTCATCACAAATGGTAAGATTTCATTCTTTTTAATGGCGAATAATATTCCATTGTACATATGCACCACCTCTTCTCCATCCAGTCATCTACTGATGGACACTTAGGTCGCTTCCATATCTTGGCTATTGTCAGTAACGGTGCAGTGATCATAAGGATGCTTACATCTTTTTGAATTAGTGTTTCAGATTTCTTTGAATAAATACCCAGAAGTGGAATTGCTGGGTTACGGATAGTTCTATTTTTTACTTTTTTGAGGAACCTCCAAACTTTTCACAGTACCTGCAGCAATTTGAAATCCCGCCAACAGTGTATGAGGGTTCCCTTTTCTCCACATCCTCACCAGCACTTGTTTTTCGATTTATTGTTAGTAGCCGTTCTGACAGGTGTGAGGTGATATCTCATTGTGATTTTAATTCACATTTCTCTGATGATTAGTGATGTTGGGCATCTTTTCATATGTCTGTTGGCCATCTGTATGTCTTCTTTGGAGAAATGTCTATTCAGGTCCTCTGCCCTTTTTTAATCGAATTGTTCTGTTTGTGGTGGTGGTGGTAAGTTATAGGAGCTATTTATGTTTTTTTGGATATTAACCGCTTATTGGATGTAATTGGCAAATATCTTCTCCCATTCAATAGGTCGTCTTTTTTTT
>NW_011893762.1:0-2231 GCF_000151845.1 Pteropus vampyrus | reverse complement strand
AAGATTGCACGTTACAGAGGTTAAGGGTAGCCAAGGTCACATTGACTTTCGGTGGCTGGTCTGGCATCAGGATGGAGGTTTAATACCCATCCTGGAAAACGGTTTCCCTGACAGCACAGCGCCTCATCAGATGTGTATAGGCATTTGGACTTTATCCTAAGGGAAATAAAGTCATCAAAGAGTTTGGGGCTAGGAAGAGACCCCCAGATTTTGTTTTAAAACCTCCCCCTGGCTGCGAGGTGGAGGATGGGCTGGAGGGGGCGAATAGAGGCAGAGAGGGCGGGGAAAGGCCTTTGCCTTTTGCTTCATCTCTCAGATGGTGGTGGCTTGGGCTAGAGGGGGTGGGGCGGTGTAGAGATGGAGTGCATTCACGAGGTAGGCAGGAGGTCGCCTGGGCCGGCCTTGCTGCCTGATGGGATGTGGGGACTGAGGGTGAGGAAATCCTGAGGATGACCCCTGGAGTTGTGGCTTGAGCAAGTGGATAAATGGCAGAGGAACATGGAAGGAGGATGAGTTCCACAGGTGGACTGTGAGGTCCACGACGGACGCTCAGGAGAAGACGTCTGGGAGGCAGCTGGAGAGATGTTTCTAGAGCTCCGTGAGGAGATATGGACCAGGCATCAGGGCAGAGAAGCTGATTCCAGCTGCGGAAGAACGAGGTCTCCCAGGTACAGTGGGTGACGAACACAAGGGCAGATGCACACCGCCATTTGAGAGGACCGGCTGGACAAGGTCTGCTTCTTCCAATGGGAGGAGACAGCTGGCAGGCCCGACACACAGGTAAGACTTCAAATCCTTGAATCGAAAAGACCTTGGGAAAGTGTTCAGTTCAAACCTCTGACTTATAGACTCCTCCCCAAAGAGGGACACTGGGCGGCGGCATTGCCAATCTGACCCCTCATATATTTTGCAGTGAGGGTGAGTACTGGGTCTGCAGCCCATCTTACTCTCTCAACCCACCTCAGGCCTCCTTGGGGTACAAGGCTCTCACGTATGTAACAAGGTCTTGAGCCAACTCTTTCAAGAGACAGTATAGCACAGTGCTTAAGCATATGGTCTCTGCAGCAAGGTGGCCGCTGTTTAAAATGTCCACCGACAGATTGCAAAGCGGTGCAGCCACCATGAAAAACAGTTTGGAGTTTCCTGAAAACGTTAAAAAGAGATCTACCTTATAACCCAGCAATCCCACTTCTGGGTACTCATCCAAAGATATCTAAAACGCTCATTTGAGAATATCTATGCACTACTGTGTCTGTGTTCACTGCGGCGTTATTTATGACAGCCAAGATATGGAAGTGACCTAAGTGCCCATCAGTAGGTGATTGGATAGAGAAGAGGTGGTCCATATGTACAATGGAATATTATTCGCCATTAAAAAGAATGAAACCTTACCATTTGCCACAACATGGATGGACCTAGAGAGTATTATGCTGAGTGAAATAAGTCAGAGAGAGACGGATACCGTATGATTTCGATTTTACGTGGAATCTCAGGAACGAAAGAAACAAAACAAAAACAGAGTGATAGATACAGAGAACAAAGCGATTGTCAGATGGGAGGGGGTTGGGAGGCTGAGTGAAAAAGGAGAAGGGATTAAAAAGTACCAATAGTTACAAAATGGTCACAGGGACGCGAAGTACAGCATAAGGAATGCGGTCGATAATATTATAATAGCTGTATAAGGTGTCAGGTGGGGACTAGACTAATCGGGGGGATCGCTTCGTAAATTATATAAATGCTTAAGCATTTATTTACTGTACACGTGAAACTCAAAAACACGACCAAACAGAACCGAAAACGTCCACCGACATCCGCTAGCTGTTTGACACTGGGCCAGTGAATCCACCTCTGTGATTCGCAGCTTTCCCGTCTGCGAAAGGGGTATAAAGCTCGTGCCAAGCTCACGGGGTTTGTGGTGAGGCCGAAACGAAATAGAACTTTCCCCTGGTAGGTAGGAAAGTCTGTTGAGTGTTTGCAGATCCTGGCCGACAAGAATGTGTCTGACTCGTTACGGTTTCCAAATCCACATTCTCCAGGACCCGATTGCTTAATAAAAATGCTTAGGGTGTTCAGAAAGCAGGAACAACAACAGAAGTGTTTGGGAAAAGAAGATACTACTTGATTTTTCCAAGGACTCCGTCAAAGTAGTCATCACAGGAAAAAGCCTAACTTGGTTGGATTTTCTACCCCGTTTTACGGCTTGGTATAATTTTTAGTCTGAGTCACCTAAT
>NW_011893761.1:12406-13644 GCF_000151845.1 Pteropus vampyrus | reverse complement strand
ATAAACAAATTAAAGCAAATATCAATCTGCAGATATTTTTGCATTTCATTATACAAAGAATACAAAAGTCAACTGTTAAAATGAAAAAAAAAAAAAAAGATGCCAGAGGACTTGATGTATTTTTGTTGAATGACAGTATTCATAAATGAGCGAATGAATGAATGAATGAATGAATGAATGAAAGGTGCTAATGGACAAAATGGAGGAGACATGTAACTTAAGTTTGGTGACATACATGTGTTTGGTAAGGCGTAGACTTACACATTCAGAGCTCCATCCTAGAGTAAGAGACTAAACGCTCGTTTGTGTTCTGCTTACGGCGTGTACATTGAGTGAGACCATGCTGCTCTCCTAGTCATAGCAGACTGGACGGAGGTCTGGAGCACAAGCCGAGGCAACACTATAAGGCATGAGGGAGGCTCGCTGCCTCTGAGGCTGTTTGCCTCGCATTCTGCCCGAAGATAACACTCCACAATAAATGGTGATAAACCAACTCAAATAAAGTATTTCTTCTGGGAAATATAATGCTATATATTCATAAAAGAAGGTGAGTCATTTTAACTAGGATTGCTATTGCGAATAAAAGTCTGGATTCCCATAGTACCTTTTATATAATCTCCTGAAGTATGAGCAGTGGCATGAGGCAATTTCCAGAGCTATCTTCCTTTCTTGCAACCCCAAGTTCCCATTTATCCTTACAAAACCATCCTATCACTGAAGGTGATCTGTGTGTGTTCCTTTGATCTTCGACAAGCTAATTCAGATCATATTATTATAATAAAAATCTTACACAGACCAGGTGGAAGCAACCCAAATGTCCATTAAAGGGTGAATAGATAAACAAAATGTGGTATATACACGGAGTGGAATATTATTCAGCCTTAAAAAGGAAGAAAACCTTGTCATAGGCTACAAACAGATAAACCAAAGGATGTTATGCTAAATGAAATAATCCAGTCACAAAAAAGACAGATACTGTATGATTCTGCTTATAATGAAGTATTTAAAGTAGTCAAATTCATAGAGACAGAAAGTAGAATGATGATTGTCAGGGCTGAAGGAGGGGAAAATAGGGAGTTGTTTAATGGGTATTTCAGTTTTGCAGTTGAAAAAGTTCTAAAGATGCACAACAACGTGAATATACTTAACACTACTGAACTGTATACTTAAAAATAGTTAAGATGGTAAACTTTATATTATGTGTTTATTGGCACAACTTAAAAATTTAAAAATTATTT
>NW_011893761.1:7419-9561 GCF_000151845.1 Pteropus vampyrus | reverse complement strand
GGGGTGGGGCAGGGGAGTGAGTTTTGTTCTGGGCAAATTATGCCCAGAGACTGAGATTGTCTTTGCTAATCAGATATTTAACACAGGTTCGCTGTGGGAATCATAATTTATAATAAATAACATTTCACAAGCCAACAGCATACAGGATAATGTCTTTTAATAAGCCAATAAACAAATAACATATTCTAACTCAGTGCTAGATTAATCACACTATTGTTCCAGGCGAAGTGGAGATGAAAGAAATAAAGTCCAAATTTAGTTGACGTGTACCTTTCTACCAGCTGATTCTTGGTGGAGTCAGGCCCATAAAAGGTCTACCAAACAGTCTAAGGAAGAGACAGGCTTATCACCAGAGATAGAGGATCCAGAGCTGAGAAGCCTCTATAAACAAACCCTGGTAATTTTACTACTTTACTGCCCTAAGCCTTCGTTCCACTTAAATTCCTTACTAACTACATACCCTCAAACCCGTGCTCCTTTGTCTTGTCAAATCCCCACACGTTTATTATTTCTTTATGGAAAGGATATGTAAGTGGCCTGCTCCATTTCTTCCACAGAGAATTATTCTTCTAATTCTCCCGTGTACCTGTTATAAAATTTGGGATTTTCTCCTGTCATTCTGCCTCATGCCAATTTTTTTTAGTGGCCCAGCCACAGGAACTCAAGAAAGGGAGAAGGGTGAATTCCCTTTCCCGGACAGCATGAAGGTCACAATAGTTCATGCAGCAAGCTGGCTCAAGAGAATAAACCCAAACTGCCAAGAGAAGCAGTGAAGAAAGATGGGGAGAGAGCATCCTGCAAGCGAGAGGCTTTGTTAGCATTGTCCATGCCAGATCCATGGGTTGGACACGTGAGCCAACAAATTTATCACCATATTTGGCTAAGCTGGCTCCATTCTGTTTTCGTCATGTGCCTTCAAGAGTCCTGATAATTCAATGGGCAAAGAGTTCTTTCTTCTTTTATCTTTTTATTTTTCCCAAAGACACAGCGACAGCTCTGTAATTTGCTCTCGGCATGTACAACTCATACCGGGGATAATATTGAGAATAATCTTTGTATTTCAGGGACGCCAGAGATCGATTTAGTTTATAATTTAAAAAGGCATGGATTTACTCTTTTGTATTTTAAAACTTTTCCCAAATGGCCAAATGTAACCTTTTAAATAAGAAAAAAAAAAGGTCAACCTTGTTTTTTAAAAAATTCATTCTACAGATAAGAAAGGATAAAATTTATATTTGCTTGAGAGTCCTTAATTTCTAGATGGGATTTGGGTAGATGCTACAATAGAGTAAAGCAATCTCTGTTTTAAATACTTTCCTACCTTTTGCTCCAAATTGTTGAAACAGCAAGGAAGTGTCCTTCTTACAGTTTATTTCCGCTCTGACACCGAAAGTGGTCTGCCTGGTTTTAAAGGCAAAATGCTCTACTGTTTTAATTAAAAGTACTTAAAATGTTTATTTTTTATTCCCCCATCCCATTTTGTTGAAACATTCACAATTTCGACAATAAGCTACCTTTACCCTAATACTACTGCTGATGGAAACCAGATAAAACTGGGGCCTCGCCATCCTCCCGAGGTTGAGGAAAACTTGGTGCCAGCACCTATCTGTGTTACAGACTCTGGGAGTCCGGATCCTGCTTGGAGATTTCTGAGAATTCCTGAGGTTTGCGCCCTCTGGGCTCCCTGCGTTCCTGCCTTAGGCTAAGGTGGACGTGAGGAGTGCTCTATTGGCTGCTTTCCACTGGAATTCCTTACCCGCCCAGCACTTTCGGGAGGTTAATGTCTTTGCCAAGGATTTGCGGTTTGCCGGGTGGATGCATCTCACAGGGCACAGCCAGCTTTCTGTCATCTCAGGGGCTCCACCTTCACTCTGCCTCTCCAGCGCCGTCAACCCATTTCTTTCCTCATTCTAGGCGAGGCCGTTCTTCCCACTCAGGTCCCAGCTTCCAAGCAGCTTCCAAGCAGGCTAATCAGGGAATTTTCCCAATAAAGGTGAGACTCCTTCCTAATAGAAATGATCCTACCAGTTGCTAGGAGAATAACATTTCTCCATTTGCTAAACTAAGAGAGGGGAGTATTTGACACCTACCTACGTTTACAGAGCTCTGTCTGGCTGTCGCTGCTGTCACCCCACTGATCGG
>NW_011893761.1:0-2149 GCF_000151845.1 Pteropus vampyrus | reverse complement strand
TTTAAAGACTATTTAACATTAGTCACTGCATGAGAAAACTGGGATGTGCTGACATCTTTTCCATGAGAGAAACATGATATAAACTCCCATAAATTGAAAACAATCTTAGAAACTGATGTGACATTACCAATGACAGGATGTGAGGCTGGTAGAAATTATTCTAAGTTATCGACAGTAGGAAAAATTTAATTTTCTAAGCTAGAAGAAAAATTTAATTGTCTTTATATTCTCTCCATAGAAAAATAATATCGTGACATCATCGCATTAAAAAACAATGAGTATGTAGCCAAAAAATGTAGAAAAATTATTTTAGAGGCGTGTCACGCACTTGATTAATAAAAAAGATAATATATTTCATATTTCTGGGTAACGATCAACTTTTAAAAATCTGTCATTTTTTTGTGATTTATTTCCCATTCTAAATAAGTATGCATATTCAAACCTAGTTTTTTATTTCTAATTTTCTATTTTTTTTAGAAAGAGGGCTGTCCCATATTGTAAAAGCATTCGTTAGGTCCTATGAAAGTTTGGAATAGATTGGGTCCAGAAGGCTACCAGGAACCCACACACTTCTCTCTTGCCTTGTTGTCTGCTCCTCTCTGGGGCTGAGGCACAGCTGATGGGCTTTCCCTGATCTCAGGTCGCGTATGGCAGACTACGGCTCTCCCACAGCTACCAACACACATATGCGAGGTTCCGGGCACATTGAGACCGTAGATGGTCTGTTTGTCCCCATTCCAAATTCCTGAGAAAACAATGACGATAGGCCCAGTTTACACAAGGTGCATCTTGCTAGTTCAATCAGTCAGTTATAACCATAGCCAAAGAGAACAAAGTCACATGGAATAAGAATGGCTGCTCGGAGCAGGGCCGGTGCCTGGTTATCAGAGAATTGGGGTTGGCTCTAGAGGGGTTGAACTAGAGGGGTCCTGAGTAGGAATAAAAGTAAATGAGAACAGAAGGAAATGCTAGAGAGCTTCACAACTGAGGAGAATAGAATGCAGAGTAAAAGAAGAATGTTAAATAAAGTACACTTTCTGGCTCAGTGATAAAAGGCCATAGGGGAAGACTAAATTCTCAGAGCAGGTAGCAGGTAAATCAGTTGCCCCTCCCCACTGAGAAATTCGCCTTCTGGAGCTAATCCTTGGCAGCTCGGAGTTGTATTTGATTAAGTTGTATTTGATTTCATATTCCCCTATATCATTTCAAAGTTCATTTGTTATCTGTGAGAATATTTTTAAAAAACATTTTACCTCTTTATAGTTCAAGAGGATTTTTCACATGCTACTTATGTTGCTTTCTTAATATTATCATTTCAGACTGATGTTAACTTTATAAGTTCTAAAATTTAAAAAAATTAAGAGCTCGTTACCTTGCACACTGAGTGGCCTTAGGCTATTTAGGCCTTACCATAACTTGTCTTTTCTTTTTTTCATAAATCAGATCTTTGAAATATTTTTTGTATAAGACTACAAGAAACAGCCAGCATATCTGGAGAATACAAAAGATTTTTGCTTTCTTATCTTAACTTTTTCATTCCTTTATCTCATTTGTTTATCTCACCCCAAAAAGCTGCTACTGGAAAACAGAATCCTGGCTAAGAAGTTTTGGTGAGAACAGTGTTCCACAAAGTCAATCATGTATATTACAATCACGAATGCCATTAGTCTCCTTTCAAGATATCTGCATCACTGACAGAAAAACCTAATGCTAAATTTCAACCTACTGTTGCCATTTGAAAACTTTGCACTCAAAAATACTCAGTGCCACCACAGGTCTGACAACCAGATGTGCATCTTACTTCAATACAAATCTGTCCCTTGCTCTTCTCAGCTCTGTCATTTGGAAGCTTAGTACTTCAGAGCTTGAGAGGCAGGGTCTAGCACCTTTGCTCTAGCATCTAGTTGCTGCCTAACTGCACAAATATTACCTTAATGATCAAAGGGCTCTTCGGGCTAAGGGTAAATTAAAAATATTAAAGACCGAAAATTTCAATAGAACAATATAAAAATAATTAAGTTTTTTGTCATATAAGCGTTGGGAAATACCTAAATTGGCTTATAATAAATGGAAACCACATTATAAAAATATACAGAACATCGAGAGGAAAAACTGAAAAGCAAAATAATTTTGAACATCTGGATATGGT
>NW_011893760.1:7883-9577 GCF_000151845.1 Pteropus vampyrus | reverse complement strand
TGCCGGCTGGGGGACTTTGACTCTCTGAGACCCAGCAGCCGCTCTGCACCACGAGGCCGTCCCCTTTACGATGGTGGCCGGCACATTCAGGGCGATGGAGAAGAAAACTGGGGAGTCCGTGGTCTTGCTGATCTAACCCATTAGCCTATCTTGGATTTCCTACCTCCATCTTTCTTGTTATATGAGGAAAATAAAGTACTTATTAATTTAAGCCAATGTTCATTGAACGTTTTTGGTTACTAGCAGCCGGGTGCAGTGAAATGACGTTCACAATATTTGGTGACATTTACTATGACCCGTGAAAAGAGAACGGATTGACCGCTGAGATTACTGCACTGTTTTGTACCAGTTTGAATCATTGGTCGATTTATTGCACACGCTCAATCATTTCTATGTGATCATTTTTAAATAAGCATAAGTCACCTTTGCTTCAGTCCAAATTAAGGGCCGCGTTTGGGTAACGACTTCACTGTTCCCTTGAGAGCACATGCTACCCGTTTGTTCGTGGAACGTTTATTCCCGGAGGTTGGTGAACGGTCCGGGCCAGTGATTTTTCAGGCCGTCCCCTCCGGATCTGCATTCTAGAGCCGCCAGGGTCCGGGAAAGCGTTTGCGGGAGGCGAGGGGCTTGAATTCTGGGAGCTGGTTGGTCGAGCCCCGAGCTCCACAAGGATCATGAGATCGGCCGCTTCTCATCCCTGCGCTGCCCCGCGAGTGCCTCGTCCTGAACCGGGTGCCGTCCCCCGACGGCTTCTTGACTCCTGCCGCGTCACTGGCTCTGAAAGGCTCGTGGGGAAGTCCTGCGCAGCTCAGACCTGAGGACTCGCGATGGGCGGGTGGAGGCCCCAGGTGGGTCTGCGGTCGGGGCCAGGCCGGGGCCACTCACGTAGACAGGTGCGGCGGCCAAGGCAAGGAGGAGTCTGCTGAACTCTGCTGGGGTTAGAAATGCCTCGTTCTCTAAAGCCCGAGAGTCGATCTCTCCATCCCAAAGCTCGCGATCCACGGCAAAGACCACGATCGTGCAGAGGCGTCTCCAACGCCTCGGATGTCGCATTCTGTCCTAGTAATGCATAGCTGGATGAACCCGGACCAGCCCGGACTGAGTTTCCCAAGTTGAAAGCCTTCTTCTGTTTTTTTCGGCTTCAGTCGTCCGGAAACTGGGGCGCAGTCATGCTGGGCGTTGGTTACAAGGTGGGAATTAACACTGCAGAGCAGCGGATCGAGTCCAGAGGAGGCCACTTTGTCACCGCACGGAGGACGGCCACAGCGCCGCCCCTGGCTGATCGGCGGCCTGGCTTGTCCCTGAGGCCGGGCGTCCCCAGCCTGGCTGCGGTGCAGCGTGACTGCCGGCTCCAGCGCAGACCTTTCTGCGTGGCCTACAGGCCGCACACTCGGGGCTGGACACCCTACAGGTGAAGTGCCGAGTGACTTCCCCTTGGGCGCTGGTTTTTCTTTTAAGGACATCGGACATTTAGTACTCACTGTAGAATGCCTTCCACGAGACAGGTGTCTCCGCAGGCGGCCTGTGACGGTCATCCATCACAGTGGCCTGTGACGGTCATCCATCACAGACCGTTCAGATACTAGACGATGCCCCTCCTGGGGACGATACGTTACTCTCGGCCCTGGATCCTGGTTGTGAATTTATCTTCTGCTCCTCTTCTCGAGACAGCAGAAGTGGGAATATCCTGCGTG
>NW_011893760.1:4205-5867 GCF_000151845.1 Pteropus vampyrus | reverse complement strand
TGTTTGTAAAAACCTGTTCATCGTATAACTTTTTAACGGTTCCTTTGATTTCCCGTTTTCAGAGATTGACAAGGGGGGGTGCGGGGACCCGGGCGTGCCGGCCTACGGGAGGCGCACGGGGAGCCGCTTCCTCCACGGGGACACGCTGACCTTCGCGTGCCAGGCGGCCTTCGAGCTGGTGGGCGAGCGGGCCATCACGTGCCAGCAGAACAACCAGTGGTCAGGCAACAAGCCGAGCTGCGTGTGTGAGTGTCCCCGGGGCTGCCCACCGCCCGGGCCACCCTGCCCCGCGCGCGCGGGGGGTGGGGGCAGTGAGTGCGCGTGCACGCAGGGGTCTCCCTCCGGGCCCTGCCAGCCCTGCCCAGCGGCGTGCAGGGCCGTGCCCCGTGGGGTCTCGCTGATGGGCGGCGTGATTTGGGCGGCTGGAGAAAACGCAGCCGAGCCCCTGTGCGGGACGCGCCCCAGCACGCAGCGCGGCATCCGACGCTGGGCCGCGAGCGGCCTCAGTGGGCGATGGCCTTCGTGGCTCAGGACGCTGGGCGGCAGAGGGACACAGCTCGGACGCATGGGCGGGAGGAGCGCTCTAGGTTTCAGGTGACGAGCCGCCTGCTCCGTCATCCAGAAGGTGTTTTAACAAGGGGAGAAACACGCGGCAGGCGACCTAAAAGCACCGCGACGTCCAGAAAGAGTAGGCGGCTCGACGCGGCATGCGAGGCAGAGCCACAGCCTAGAAATAGGTCCGACCGCTGTTTACTCCAAAACGGGATCAGAGACACAGAGAGACAGGGCTGACTTTTAAGTACACGTCCTTAAAAGGAAGTTTCCCAAGAGATTTTCGTAGTGTCCACCCAGAGCGTGGACTGAGTTTCCGAGTCTTTATTTCCCAGTAGTGACCCTGTGACTAACTAGTAAGTAACTTGAGGAAAATGCCCTTTACGGGGAAACAGAACCGCGAAGCGAAAACGTAGGCGGGAGACTGGGGGCCGGTGTTATTTTCTGGAACTCGCCCCTTCGGGCGTCGGTGTCTGCCCTCGCGAAGGCGGGGGGTTGTGCCTAGAAACGCCTCCGTTCGCGCAGGGGTCGGTCCCCCGATGGGGCGACATCGAATCAAGCCCCCTCGCCGGTGCGGGCCGGCGCTGCCCCGCCCAGTGCGGCAGTCCCTCCCTTCAGGATCTGGGGGGACAGACGGGGTCCGGCGTCAGCAGGCGGAGAAGCGGGGGCCCCCACCCCCCAGCGCGTCCCTCGGCCCCGCGGGCTGAGCCCCTGTCTGTCTCCGCAGTCTCGTGCCTCTTCAACTTCACCGCGTCGTCGGGCATCATCCTGTCGCCCAACTACCCCGAGGAGTACGGCAACAACATGAACTGCGTGTGGCTGGTCATCGCCGCGCCGGGCAACAGGGTGCACCTCATCTTCCACGACTTCGACGTGGAGCCGCAGTTCGACTTCCTCGCCGTCAAGGACGACGGGGCGTCCGAGGTGACCGTCCTCGGCACCTTCTCCGGCAACGAGGTGCCCGCGCAGCTGGCCAGCAGCGGCCACGTGGTGCGCCTGGAGTTCCAGTCCGACCACTCGACCACCGGCCGCGGCTTCAACATCACCTACACCAGTGAGCGCGGCCGGCGAGCTCCGGGCAGCGCCCGAGCCCGGGGCGAGGGCGGGCGG
>NW_011893760.1:0-1655 GCF_000151845.1 Pteropus vampyrus | reverse complement strand
AAGTGTAGGGGACTTTGGGTTTGGGTATACGGTTACAGATAATGGCAAGGACGGACTAACTCCTGCATGCCATTATACAAAGCCAGCATTAACGCAACATATCCGAGCCACATAATTACATTAAAAAAGCTATAGAAAAGTATGCATAATTAAGAAGGGTTTATTTTAAGGATATAATATTTGGTCATTTGTCAAATAGTAAATCAAAGGAGACCTGCATTCTAAAGACCTGTTCACGATTCACTTTCCGTTGTCACCTCTGCGAATGTAGCCGTCACCGGTGCGGCTCACGGGCTCGTCTGCATGCTGCATCTGCACCCAGTGGGACCTCTCCCCTCGCCACCCCCCGTGGCTTGATGAGAGCTCGTCCTGGGTTCTGGCCAGTTAGGTGTTGGTGGCAGCGACGTGTTCCCCTTCTGGCCCAGAGCCTCTTACTGCCAGCGCAAGGCCTGGTCCCTGTGCTGTGGCCCGTGGGAGGACGTGTCATGGGGCGGAGTCCCCAGGTGGGCAGCTTGCAGGAGAGTGACTCTCATTATAGCTGCCAAAATGCCATCCGCGTTTGTCACCCCAGCATCCCTGGTCTGCGCTGACTGACGGGCAGACTCAGCACCGTCACGTCAGCGTTCAGGGTTTGCTTCTGTTCACGTGCAGTGTAAAGGTTAAGGTGTCTACTTCCTCAAGGTCAAGGGATAAAAGTTCTAAAGTGGACTGTAAATTATAGTGATATATAAACAAGATTTAGTAAAAATAATCTGTGACAGTTTAGGCACATTCCAAGAAATAGAACAAGTCAAAAAACATTTTAACACATTTTTGTATATATGTGGGAACTGAGACCTTTAGGAAATAATGCATCTCGCAGATTTAGAAGTGTCTCATGTGTCCTTTTAAATCCGTGTTTGCTACATGTTTTCTCAGATAGCATCTCTGGATAGTTTCTTAAACACGAAGTAAGTAAAATTGATATGCTTAATAATAAACAAACCAATAACAGTTCACTGGGGAATAAGTTTCGCTTTGATACTTGAACACATAGATCCGGGAACGCGGAGGAGCAGGTCCCCGCTGTGCGTGCGCGGTCGCGGTCGCGGTCCATCCCCCACAGCCAGCGACCCGCTCACGCCCGCCTGTCGTCTTTCAGCCCCGTGCGGCGGTCACCTGACGGCTGCCAGCGGCGTCATTCTGCCTCCCGGGTGGCCAGGATACTATAAAGATTCCTTAAACTGCGAGTGGATAATTGAAGCGAAACCTGGACACTCGATCAAAATCACTTTCGATAGGTAAGGAAAAACCTCTTGTTTCTTCATTTGGACCTACCGACCCATGCATGTCCCATGCTGTCACTTAAGTGGCTCTTAGAGCTCAGAGGTGGCCGTCGCCCGTCGGTCCCCCCGAAGGAGTTCACGCGAAAGAAGTAGGCGCGCGCTTGACAAGTCCGTACCCTTTGGTCTTATCTTTCGACCCCCCCGTCGAGGCGCCCTGCGGGGGTGGGGTCCTGGGCGACCTTCGCCTGCCCGCGGTCGCCCACTCTGGATATGGAAGGGCCGGTGGAACACCCGATGTTGTCGTGATTGCACCTGGCGGCTCCTCCGGTCCCTTTGGGAGGGTGGGAAGTCAGCTCTTCTGTGCAGGTGGCACTGGAATCTGGGGGGTGG
>NW_011893759.1:2942-3209 GCF_000151845.1 Pteropus vampyrus | reverse complement strand
AATTCAAATACTTTAACTCTTGTGAGGAATGCTTTACACCTAAGTCAGACGTTTCTCCTGGAATAGTGAATGCCCCATTTTGTGACCAAAAAAAATAACTTTCTACTTACTTGAAAGAAAACAGAAAACAAACGGTAACCGATTCTGAGTCCCAGGTAATGTGGGGAACCCGGATGGTACCTACTCCCTCCTGCCTGCCACGGTCTTATCTATTGAGGTCAAAAAGAAGAAAATGTGGATAGAACTGCTCGGTTAATTCAGGTTAAA
>NW_011893759.1:2280-2892 GCF_000151845.1 Pteropus vampyrus | reverse complement strand
GGTTAATTCAGGTTAAAAAACAGGTCACTTACATCCAACCAACCACTATTCCATGAATTCTTTCTGCTTTGACTACCTGGTTTAGTTGGGTTTGCTACTAACGGTGCAGCTCGAAAACATTTTCTACTAAGCAGATTAGAAACCTGAAGTGTCCCCAAAATGGGAGTCAGGAGTCTGGGTTGTGGTCTTGCGAGATTCTTCTCCTTCACAGCTGTTTATGTTTGACGTGTCCTAGGGTCCCTTCCAGCTCTAACGTTCTTGGAGTCTAGGACAAGGTAAGACTGAGGTTCCGAGCTGACACCTGCAAGCCAAATCAGCCCACTGGACAGATTCTCTTTGGCCCACACCCTGTTTTCAGCAATCATGAAATTAATAATATTCAAAACTGATAGAGTGCAAACAAAACTCTGAATTTCTGGCTTTTACTTTTTTAAAAATCAGAAGATCTGTAAACACGAAATGACACCTTGTGGGGCGGTGGTTTCTATCTTTGTACAGGGCTCCGACACGTCCGCTGGCCACAGACTCCACAATCCTCTAAAGTCTACACACTCTAAGGTCGCATGTCAGTTGCCATCGGTCATCAAGCTATGTCATTTTTTCTCCTACACG
>NW_011893759.1:0-355 GCF_000151845.1 Pteropus vampyrus | reverse complement strand
GACTTCCCTTCCCAAGTCAGAGTGACACCAGCCCTGCCTCTCACGTGACCTTCCTCTGTCTTCCACAGGAGAAACGCGCCCCAGCCCCAGCCCCAGCCCCAGTCGCGTCCTCGGTGTCGCCCTGGCGTGCGGGGCTGCTTGGAGCCCCCCTGCCAGAAGAGAAGCCGAAGGCTCCAGTGTCGATTACAGACACATCCATCCTGGCGAGGGGACAGCCCGCCACCTGGCCGCGTGCACCCCACCAGAAGCGGCTCCCTCTCGCTTTTCATGATGCAGCAGGGGGATTTCTGTTTGGGTCAGAGCCACTTCGGTCAGCCTGGGACCTCCAGAATCGGCTCCAGGCACAAGAGGGGAA
>NW_011893758.1:2174-2557 GCF_000151845.1 Pteropus vampyrus | reverse complement strand
GGGGGGTGGAGGTGAGAGTACGCTAGCCTGCACAGCCTTTGTGAGAAGAAGCAAAAAGAAGACTCTGGAAGAGCGATGGGGAGACAGGCACCAGCTCCCCTGGCCGGTACAGCCTCCAGGCGGGCCACATGCTTGGGGAGATGAGCCCAGGCTGACTTTAGTCCCTGCCTGGAGTCACCAATGGGCCGGTTTGCCCAGAATGAGGTGTTTCCCACAATGCGGGACTTTGCGTCTTAAAACCAGGAAAGTCCGGGCCAAGCAGGATGGTTGGTCACTGTCCCCCTCCCCAGCACCCCTTTGCTCCCACCTTCTTCCCACAGACACAGGAAGTCGCCCACATAGAGTATTTTCAGGAATACTCTTGACAGTAAGGACGGCTTCCT
>NW_011893758.1:0-1319 GCF_000151845.1 Pteropus vampyrus | reverse complement strand
AGAAGAAGCAAAAAGAAGACCCTGGAAGAGCGATGGGGAGACAGGCACCAGCTCCCCTGGCTGGTACAGCCTCCAGGCGGGCCACATGCTTGGGGAGATGAGCCCAGGCTGACATTAGTCCCTGCCTGGAGTCACCAATGGGCCGGTTTGCCCAGGATGAGGTGTTTCCCACGATGCGGGACTTTGCGTCTTAAAACCAGGAAAGTCCGGGCCAAGCAGGATGGTTGGTCACTGTCCCCCTCCCTAGCACCCCTTTGCTCCCACCTTCTTCCCACAGACACAGGAAGTCGCCCACATAGAGTATTTTCAGGAATACTCTTGACAGTAAGGACGGCTTCCTTTACCAGATTAAACGCACGTAAGCCTGTTCCGGGGACTACCAGGGGACCCTAGCACTAGTCCCAAAGCACAGAGCGTTTTACCTTCCCCCTTGCCATAGGAGGAGCTGGCGGTCCAGGACTTGGCCTCCACGTATCCCAGCTCCCGGCAGACGACGTGCGCAGCGTGGATGGAGAAGTCGTCGTCGCACACGGTGCCCCACTCGCCGTTGTAGTACACCTCCACCCGCCCCTCGCTGTGCTTCCTCTTCTGACCCGCCAGGCGCAGCTGGATTTTGGTGACATCCGAGGGCACCTGAGGCCGGTGGTACTCGGGAGCCGGCTGCTGGAAGTACTCGGGGTAGTGGGGCCAGCTCTCGTACTGCGCCAGGCTCAGCGAGGGGAGAAGGCAGAGCACAGCCAAACAGCTGCAAAGGCAGGAGCCTCCCGGCCTCGCCATGCCTGTCCTCTGGCTGGAGGACCTGATGGAGGGGGCACTGGGCCGTGAGGAGCGACAAGCCGGAGTCTCCTGGAAGAGAGGAGAGATGCAGGTTCCAAATATCTACAACGTCCAGGGATTTCATACTCCTTTGCTCAGTATTCAAAGCCCTTCACATTCTAGACCCCGACGTCCTCTTTCCTTCCACCTTCCGTTTCAGCCAGACGGGTCTCTGCTCTCCCACCTTTTTTCCCACCCACCTTCCCTCATCTCTGAAATGCTTTTTTTTCCATTAGGGTTCCTGGCAGGAAAAAGCGCACGGAGACTTAATTTAAGGAGAATGTCTTAAAAGACTGTCTACAGAGACAGGGCCCGGAGATAAGGAGATACCCCAGGCCATCCCTACCTGAAAGCTGTCACCACCCCACAGGCTTGAAGGGTAGGGGGGGTGGGGCGGGGGGGAGGGTAGTCACCAGCCCTGGAGGGTGTGGCTAAGCCGAGAGGGCTGCCTATTCGGAGTTGTGGCTTCAGTCAAAGGTCTCAAAGCGAACCCACAGCAAGAG
>NW_011893757.1:3317-7435 GCF_000151845.1 Pteropus vampyrus | reverse complement strand
TTCTTCCTGCCCCCTCCCGATCCCTCAGCAGCCCCTAATCTTTTCTCCACTTCGACAGTGCTGCAATGTCATAAACGTCATGTAAACACAGTGCATAGTCTTTGGGGTTCGGCCCTTTCTTCTCACTCAGCATAATTCTCTGGCTGCTGTGTGTACTAGCAGCTCGTTACTGTTATTGTGAGTAGAACTTCACGGTGTGGACGCATCACAGTCTGTTTAACCTTCACCCGCTGAAGGACAGACACTTGAGTTGTTTCCCATTTTTGTTATTACAAATAAAACTGCCACAAACGTTTGTGTATCGGTTGTTATATGAACATGTCTTCCTTTCTCGGGGATGAATTTCTAGGAAAGCGATCATGGCATTGTATATATAGTTGTATGTTTCTTAAGAAACCGCCAAATTGTTTTCCAGAGTGGCTGTACCCACCAGCGGTGTGTGAGTGATCCAGTTTCTCTACATCTTTAAGAGCATTGGGTGTTTTTACCATTTTTTGATTGCATCCATTTAAATAGGTGTGTAAGGATTTCACATGTGGTTTTAACAACATTGGACCCTAGTGGTGAGTGATTTTGAGCACCTTTTCGCGTTCTGTTTTGCCATCTCTTCGGTGAAATGTCTTTTTGAGACTTTGCCCATTTTCTAATTGGCTTATTTATTTTGGATTGTTTGGTTTTTTGAGGGTTCTTCATATATTCTAGATGTAATCTTTTCTTAGGCATATGGTTTGCGAACATTTTCTCCTAGTCTGCGGCCCATCTTTTCATCCGACTGGTGGAGTGCTTGAAAACAATGCAGATTCCACTCTCGTTGGGCAGAGCGTTCTACAGATGCCAATTAGGGCTCGTGGGTGAGCGAGCTGGCAAGTTCTCCCATATCCTCGCTGACTTTCTTCAAGCTGCTCTGTCAGTCACCGAGAGGGAGCCGCTGAAGTGCACAAGCATAACTGTGGGCTAGTCCACTTCTCCTTACACTTTCTACCACTTTTCACCTCTCTTATTTTGCAGCTTGACGGTTTGGTGCGTACACACTGAGGATTGTTATGTCTTCATGGTGCATCACTCTGTTATCAGTATGTAGTGGGCCGCTCTTTGAAGTCAGTTTTATCTGAAATTAATACAGCCACTCCTGCTTTGCCTTCGTTCATGTGTGTGATGTATCTTTTTTTCTATTCTTTTACTTTCAACCTGCCTATACTGATACATTTGAAGTGTTTCTTATAAATAGCATATAATTGGGTTACGTTTTATAAATCCACTCTACCAGTCTCTGTCATGTAATTAGTGTCTTTTCTCATTCAGCCTAAGACCTAACTGGCTCTCGGTATGACAAGAGCTCTATTGAAAACATAATGACACTTTCTCATTATGCTCTGAGACACTGAATCTTACTGAAACCTCTGTTTTAGCTGTTTTTTTTTTTTTCTGATACCACCCTATCTGCGTATGGGGGAGGGGAGAGGGCGGGCCTTCAAATTTCATGTAGACTCTACATATTTTGGTTGATTAGTAATAATATTAATACTGGCAAGCACAAAATAATCATACATCGTTATCATCTAGAATTACTGAATAGATTTAAAGATAATGTCTAGCCAGTATTTTATATTTGCACTTGGGATTTCAAAATCAAAATCAGTTTACTTACTTTTTCTTTTTTTTTTATGAAGCAGAAAACCCTACCATTTAAAAAAATTATTTTTCAATTATAGTTGACATTCAATATTTTATATTAGTTTCAAGTGTACAGCACAGTGGTTAGATATTTATATAATTTGCAAAGTGATTCCTCCTGATTGGTCTAGTGCCCACCTAGCACTATAGTTATTACAATGTCATTGACTATACCCCCTGTGCTGTATTTCACTTCCCCTGACTATTTTATAAGTACCAATCTGTACTTCAAATCCCTTCCCTTTTTTCACCCAGCCCCCCCAAACCCCGCCCCCCATCTGGCAGTCATCAGTTTGTTCTCTGTATCTATGAGTCTGTTTTTTCATTTTGTTTGTTCATTTATTTTGTTCCTTAGGTTCGACATTTAAGTGAAGTCATGTGCTATTTGTCTTTCTCTGACTCATTTCTCATAGCATAATACCCTCCAGGTCCATCCATGTCATTGTAAATGGTACGATTTCATTTTTTATGGCTGAGTAACATTCCAGCTTCTTTATCCAAGCATCTATCGAGGGGCGCTTAGGTCGCTTCCATGCCCGGGCTATTATGAATAGTGCTGCAGTGAGCATAGGGATACGCATATGTTTTTGAATTTGTGTTTTGATTTTCTTTGGATAAATACCCAGAAGTGCAATTGCTGGTGCATAAGGTAGTTTTATTTTTAATTTTTTGAGGACCCTCCAAACTGGCTTCTATAGTGGCTGCACCAATTTGCAATGCCACCAGCAGTGCATGAGGGTCCCTTTTCTCCACGTCCTCGCCAGCACTTGTTTTTTGATTTATTGATGACAGGCATTTTGACAGGTGTGAGGTGATTTCTCATCATAGTTTTAATTTGCATTCCTCTGACGATTAGTGATGTTGAGCATCTTTTTATGTCTATTAGCCATCTGCTTGCCCTCTTTGGAGAAATGTCTATTCAGGTCTTCTGCCTATCTTTTAATTGAATTGTTTGATTTTTGGTGGAAAATGCTGTCATTTTTATTAAAAGTATAACTGAAATAAATACTTCAAGGAAAAAGCTTAATATATGTAAAGCAACTTTGTTTTCAGAAATGCAAGGACAAAGTGGAAAGAGAAATATGCACGATTATTAATATACCACAAAAGAAACACAAAGCTTTATTCTATTAGGAAATTCTATCATTAAAAAGACCAATTATTTATTTCATTTAACTACCATATTAAAGAGACATGAGTAATATACTACCTAAGTCTCCAGTTTAATCTCAAATATATTTGTTTCATTTTTTACATAAAATGAAATCAACCTGGTATGCTGCTCTTCGCCCTGAGGTGGCTGTGACAGTTAATTTTATGTGTCAGCTTGGCTGGGTCATGGTGCCCAGGTATTTGGTGAAACATTCTTCTGGGTGTTTCCGGAAAGACGTTTTGGGGTGTGAGGAACATTTAGGTTGGCAGACTGAGTAAAGCGACTGGGCCTCAGCCGACCTGTGAAGCTTTGAACAGCAGAAACGGTGGAGGTCGCCGCGCAAGGAGGCATCGGGGTATCAGGTGGCCCTCGGGCTCTCACTGAGGCATCACCAGTTCCTTGGGTCTCGGGTCTGCGGGCCCACCCTTCAGCGTTCGGACATGCTAGTCTCCACGATCCCATGAGCCGGCGCCTTAAAATAAATCCATCCATCATCTACGTATCCACTACCTACTGACGGGTATCTGTCTGTGTCCATCGGTCTCTGCCGCATCTCTGTGTCCATTGGTCTCTGCCGCATCTCTGTGTCCATCAGTCTCTGCCGCATCTCTGTGTCCATCGGTCTCTGTCGCATCTCTGTGTCCATCGGTCTCTGTCGCATCTCAGGTCTGTTTTCCCAGAGAACTCTAACACAGTACTGAACCGTTGATCGCCTAGACTGACACGCTTTCAGAGCTCAGAGAAACCTCAGAGATCGTCTAGTTCCAGAAGCATCCATCAGAGGACGCTACTAAAGCACACACCCGTACTAAGCCCTGAATGATGGAGTCGCAGGTACCGGCACCTGCGGCAGGCAGCGCCATGGTACACGCACAACAGCAGAGAAACTAAAGAACCACAGTGTCACCAACACGAGTCTCATTTTTATCACTTTCTGCTTTGAAACCATCAAGTGGTACTCATCTGTTTAGAGAAAATACCAAATTCCTTCACATGGAGTTCAAGCCACTATAAATTGTGACCCATAGTTGGTGAACTCGGCTTCAGACCCTTCACTCCACGCATCCCTCTGCACCGTCCAGCGACCTGCAAGCCCAAGGCTGACCCCGTGTCCTTCCCTATGTCCTAGACGCTCCTTGATTCTCCATGGCCAAGCCCGATCCCCACCCCTACGCTGTAATGGTATTCCTGTGGCAAGTGGCACAGACAGTGTGGAGAAGGTACCTCCCCTCAGACGGAGAGCAGCTGAGGGACAGGCCACACCTCACGCCCCCTCCCCCCACCCCTACCC
>NW_011893757.1:0-432 GCF_000151845.1 Pteropus vampyrus | reverse complement strand
CCGAACAAAGGTGCCCGCTCCAGGACGTCAGTGGCCACCTCGGTGCTGCTGATTCCCGAGTCTGCATTCCTGGCACGAACCTGTCCCCTGCGCCCCACTTAGAGGCCTGAGGCCTGACGGTACCTCCTCCTCAGCACGTTCAGGTTGTCGCCACCCCTGGCCTTGATCACTGCCCCCTCTTCTTCATGCGGGGACTCGCCGTTTGCCCGCGTCCATCGACACAGGCTGCTTCTGCGCTCAGGTCCCACTGCCTCCCAGGGGGGAGGTGACAGTGTATCATCCGGTCCCCTTTTATGAGCAACTTAGGACGTCCTCTTCTACCTGCCCCGATCGCCAGCGCACTCCTTGTGGCGCGAACGTCCCCTCCAGTGAGCGCTGGACAAGCCTGTGCTCTGCAGGGGTACAGGACCGATGCTGGGGTGCGGACGCGCA
>NW_011893756.1:5266-5610 GCF_000151845.1 Pteropus vampyrus | reverse complement strand
TCATGGTGAGCTATTTCCTGTTTTCTGTACAAATGAACTCTCTTTATTTTTATCAACCCCCATGAAGTGTTGGGGAGCAGAGGGGGTGAGGGGGGAAAAGGGAAGGAGAGTTTAATAGAAATGATTGTCAAAAAAATTAAAGCTCTCCCTTAGGTTGTTTTCCCCATTGGTCTGGTTGGTGAGCCTAGAGCTGCCCCTGAGTTTACCGACTTGTGAAGTGCAGCAGGCCAGAGGTGAACATCTAGTTCAAGAACCTAACTTAGAATCTAATCTGACAAGCGCAGCTGGTGATTCTCAGCCCAGACTGCACCGTTGAGTCACCTGGGGCCCCACCTTCTGTCACA
>NW_011893756.1:3751-4386 GCF_000151845.1 Pteropus vampyrus | reverse complement strand
AGAACCTAACTTAGAATCTAATCTGACAAGCGCAGCTGGTGATTCTCAGCCCAGACTGCACCGTTGAGTCACCTGGGGCCCCACCTTCTGTCACACTAAATCAGTCTCTGATGTGTGGCCCAGGCTTAGGGATTTCTAAACACTCTCCAGTTGATTGTTATGCGTAGCCAGGGATGAGACCCACTCTGCAGGCTAGGCCTCATCCGTGGTGGGGGAGAGTGTGTTGCCAGGGTTAAAATAACATTTTGTTCTGTGGCTGGAAAAGAAAAGTGAAAAGATCATTTGTTTTTAAGCTTTTGGTTTGAGATTCCTGAAAGAGAGACAATTCTGCCTGTTTCAAGGCCATCTTCGCTGTTTTTTTTTTTGTTTTGTTTTTGTTTTTTATCTTCTAACTCTCGCTGTTTGAAGTTTATCTGCTCCAAGTGCAGGCAGCATTCTGCAAACACCTGTTTATCCCTGGGCAGTTCATGAGGGTTTGTAGGAGAGCTCTTTTCTGTGCCAGGTGGTGGGGAGTCCCTGTGGCTGCGAACTAGCCTTCTGTGGGACTCATTGTCCTTGGCTGGAGAAGGCAACCTTGAGCCCCGATACTCCAAGCATACTCTCTGGATCAGACCAGCAGCCTCAGCATCACCCAC
>NW_011893756.1:0-1981 GCF_000151845.1 Pteropus vampyrus | reverse complement strand
ATCTGAAAGCAGTTGCAGTAGGTTTCAGAAATGCCTTACATTGTCTACAGCCATGCCACCCTGAACGCTCCCGATCCCGTCTGATCTTAGAAGTGAAGTTAAATAGGGTCGGGCCTGGTTAGTACTTGGATGGGAGACCACCTAGGAAGACCAGGTGCTGTAGGCGTAAAAAAAAAATGCCTTACACATAGGCAGCAGCATTTCAATAAGCAACTTTCAAAGATTAACTCTTAGAGAATAACTTTATATTTAAAAACAAACTATTTCATGCTAAGTGAAATAAGTCAGACAGAAAAAGTTGAGAACCATATGATTTCACTCATGTGTGGGATATAAAACTGAAAGCAACAAACGAACAAGAGAAACAAACAAAAACTCATAGACACAGACAACAGTTTAGTGGGTAGCGGAAGGGAAGAGGGCAAGGGGCAAGTAGATAAGGGTAAAGGGGGTCAAATATATGGTGACGGAAGATTTGACTTTGGGTGATGAACACACAATGCAACATACACATGATATATTTGTATACTTGAAACCTATATAATTTTATTAACCATTGTCACCCCAATAAATTTAATTTAAAAACCACATTATCAATTTCAGTAATTTTGCAAAGTCATTTGCATTTTTGTTTACCATAAGATAATTTTGTGAAGTCATTTTCATTTCTATCTACCTACTGACAACTAGAAAATCTGGTGGCAACAGACAAATGTTTAATATTTGGGAAATGAAAGAGAACTATTAAGGGAAAGATTTGAATTCTCGATAAGGAAAATAAAACAGGAATTGAATAAATGGAGCTATTTATTAAATGCAAATTAATGATATAAGTCTATTTCATACCTATCAAAGTAACAAAATAATAAAACTCAATGTTAATGTGCTTGTGGAGAAATAGACACACTCATAAATTGCTGGTATGCATTCTGGAGATCAGTGGATCAAAATGAAAAATGAGTTGCCAAAAAAGTAACTGTGTCCTTTGGGGAACAGTCCCGAAGGAATAAATTCTAGGGAAATAATGTAAAGAGAGAACGGTTATTTGTGAAAAAGTAATTGTAGCCACGCTATTTTGTATAGTAAAAATCTGGCCATTACCTAACAACTTGACAATTTGATAATGGTTGTGCAAACTAGAAAATATTAATATCCTATCATATGAATAACTATTAAAATCATAAATCTGAGGACTTTGGTGATATTTTTGGTGGCATATATAAGTTAAAAAGTGGAATGAGTTTGTTATATGGACATTGATAACTGTCAAATTATGTGTATCTACTGTGCTATCAAGATTTCTCAATGATCTAAATCAGTGCTTCTTGGACTTTAGTGTGATTAAATCATTTGGGAATGTTGTTGAAAGAGATTTTGATTCACTAGGCTTGGGGGTGGGGGCGGGGGCGGGGGTGGCTGACATTCTATATTTCTAACAAAGTCCCAGGTAATGGTGGTGTTACTGGTTCTCCCACTACACTTTGAATAGCAAAGGTCTACATCTCTGCCCTTTAGTGTGGTACTACCGGTCAGGTGTGGCTATTCAAATTAACATAATTAAAATAAAGTAAAAGAGAAAACTTAGTTTCTAAGTCTCACTAGCTCTATTTCCGTAGCCATATAGGGCTTACATCTCGGAAAGGTCAGATGACAGAACCATTTCACCATCATAGAAAGTTCAGTTGGACACTGTTGACCTAAATCATCAAGGCCTTAAAACGAAGGGGATTTTTATCTTTTTTTCCTAGAGTGGTTTGAAGTATACAGTTAAGAGCTTGTTCCATTCCTTTGTAGTCACAAATCAAGTTTACATTGGTATGTAAGATGTAGAAGAGACAAAGCTGTGAACAATTTCATGTAATTGAAATGTTTGATAAACAGAATTCTGTTTTCCCACGGACTTCATTGTCAGTATGTTACCCTAATCATTCTTTGTCTCTCAATGGACAGTCATTTCTAATAAATTGGTTTCAGTTTCTTT
>NW_011893755.1:7310-8327 GCF_000151845.1 Pteropus vampyrus | reverse complement strand
CTGGCACTGGCCCTGTCTGTTCCGTCATGACCTTGGTTGGGGCAGCTTCCAGCCCCATCTGGGTAGCCGGTCAGGGTCTGGATGGAGCGTCATGGGAACCCGCCCTGCCCGCTCGAGCAGCGGGAGAGGCATGGGACGCCTGGCTTGGCAGGGAACGGAGGTGTCTCCTGGAGGACCTGCCGTGTGCATGTCCCCGCGCCTGGCCTGGGACCCAGACCGGAGGAGAGCCCCACGCTGTTCTCTGCTGCTGTGCATCCAGTGCGTAAGGGCCCTCCCTAGACGGTGCGACTGTCCGAGGGAGCGAGCGCCGTGAGCCTCTCTCCAGATCGTCACTGAGTGGCCACTGCAGGGTGGCAGGCTCCTGGTCCTACGTGCCTGCGCCTGGGCCTCCACCATGTGCCAGGCGCAGGCCCCGCCTCCCGCACGAATCCATCAGCAGGACCGTGGGGTTGTTTGGAGGATGAGACAGCCCAGCACTTGCCTGACTCATCTCCCTGGACTCCCCGCGTGGAGACGAGACTGGAATGTTCCGGCCTCAGTGGAACGTGTCGCCAGGCCTGTGCCCCGAGAGCCCCCAGCCAGAGGCTTCCTCGGGAGCAAGGTCTGCGGGGCCGGACGTTGCTCTCCATCGAGCTTTAAAACAAACCCAACCTGTGTCACTCTTGGGAGGATGCTGAGGAGGACGGACAGGAAAACGGAAGGCGCCGTTGTTTGGCCTCCATCCGGCCCCAGCATCCTCTCCCAGGGGACTGAGGGCAGGTGGGGCCAGGGGACACTCGGCCACGAGAAGGAGTCCTGAAAGGCAAGTGGTGGACGGGCAGAGGGCGTGAGGGCACGTGCCATGTTCGTGGGCCTGGAGTGACCAGCACGACCACCCCTTGGCTGTGGCCTGTGGTCTGGAGGCCTCACCGGCCTTGTCATTCTGGGAAAGCCAGTGGACACTGTCTGCACGGACGCAGAGTGTGCCAGGAAGAGCCCTCCACACCGCGGCACCCCATCGCCTTTCCTGGGTGACCT
>NW_011893755.1:2962-4630 GCF_000151845.1 Pteropus vampyrus | reverse complement strand
TTCCAGCTTTATGTCCTTAGTCAAGGACAGTGTGTGTACCGGGGAAAAGTCTCCAACCTTGTGCCGTATTTGAGGGACTTGGGTCTGAACTGCCCGACCTACCACAACCCAGCCGATTTTGGTAAGTCGAGCCTTGACCAGCCGGAAGGAAAAGAAAGGGTTTTTCCCATTCTTGATGGGTTTCCACTTTTACCTGAAGTCCCAGTCAGGAGTCACTTGAGTATTCTGCAGATGGTTCAAGCGCCGTCCTGTGGCAGAACTTTTAAGGTCAGAAAAGAGATCGTCTTTCCTCCAGATGAAAGTGTCTGGGATCATGTCAGGGAGCCGGTGTAAAGGAAGTGTCTGGGATCATGTCAGACATGGTGTAAAGGAAGTCACTTCTGAGAAGAAACAGCCTTTTAAAGAAAGAAACGACCCTCCCATCAGATCTGCCCCTTCCTCACCTGCTCTCCAAGCGCAGACCTGGTCCCTCTCGCCTCCTCTTTCTCTGAAGCTTCGTGTGTGCCAGACCACGAACTGCACGCTCCCCCTCCCCGTCACCTCCTCCCCCTCGGCCATGGTACTTGGGGGCGTCTTGGCCATTGCCTCCTGCCTTCCCTGGGTGGCTGTACCAAAGCGCCACAGCCGCGGTGGCCCTAAAGCAGCAGGAACTCGTTCCCTTGCGGTTCCGCAGGCCAGAAGTCAAGTTGCTGGCAAAGCCACCCGCCCTCCGAGGGCTCCAGGGGAGGGTCCTTCTGCCTCCTCCAGCTTCCGATGGCTCTGGCATTCCTTGGCTTGTGGCCCCATCACTCCGCCCTCTGCCTCTGTCTTCACATGGCTCTTATCTCTGTGCCTCTGTGTCCTCTCCTCTCCTCACAAGGACACCAGTCACTGCAGCCACGGCCCATCCCACATCTGGGGTAATTTCCTCTCGAGATCCATAACCAATCACATCCGCAAAGGGCCGTTTCCCACTAAGGTCACGTGCTGAGGTTCCGAGTGCCCGTGAATGCTCAAGGGATTCTGTTCAACCCGCGACAGCCCTCGGCCTTGGTCACTCAGCTGTCTTTCTTCTAACTGTCTGGCCACCCGCTCCCAGGATTCTGCATTTCCTACAGCACCATCTCCCAAACTGGGTTCCGGGAGGTGCCCACTCTTCTGAGAAGTGGGCTTCGCGGAAGGGGTGCCAGTGGGAGCCGGAAGGAGACGAGGGGCAGGGCCTTCGTTTACAGGGAGGACTTGAGCGTGTGGACGAGGCAGTGGGCGGGCCCGGGTTCTGGTTGCATATTTGTTGAGAGGGAAGGACCAGGGGCGGGTGCTGCTGAGCAGGGCAAGGGCGGGGAGGTCCGAAGCCCGCGGAAGGTGAGAACCTAGAGCGAAGTGTGGACGGGGGGAGAAATAGGGTGCGTGGGGCTTCAGGGAGGCCTCGGACAGGGAAGGGTGTGGCTTTGATTTCCTCAGTGCCCCCTGAAGAGAGGGTGAGGACTGGCTATTGGGAGAGGAGCAGGGATGTTGGTGAGCAGAGCAGGTAGCGCTGGGCTCCCATGGCGTCGTTGATGACGGTGTCTGGGAAGAGCCACCATATTCCGGTTTATGACCGGACCTAGCGGGGCTCGGCCACCCCAGTTCAGGCCCGGGAAAGCAGGGAGCTGGCTTTGCCGGAGGGGCCTGTGGCCTGAAGGCAAAGCT
>NW_011893755.1:0-1773 GCF_000151845.1 Pteropus vampyrus | reverse complement strand
CCAAGTATAACAACAGGGAGTGTGGTCCCGCTCAGGAAGGCACAGCAAGGTCAGGGCACGGGCGGCTTGTACGGAGGCTTATGGGAAGGTGGTGGTGAGTGGCTGGAGCCATACTACCCACCCTCCAGTATGGACAGTCCGAGCCCCCCTGGGGGGGTGGAGTGTTCAGCGGGCCCCTGGAGCCTGGTCTGAGGATGGAGCGGTGTGGAGCAACCCAGGCTGGATCTCTTCAAGAATGGGCCTCTACGACGGCCATCTTCAGTCCCCCTCCGCACGATGGTTGTCACTTGTCCTCTGAAGGCAGACGGCCTGCGTTTGCCATTTTGGAACAAGTCTGGTCTAACAGCAGTAACATGCTGCTGCCCCTGCTGTGTGTCTGTGCGTGTGTGCAAGCATGTGCGCGTGTGCACACGTGTGCATGTGCATGCCTGCGTGCATGTGTGTGCGTGCCCACGTGCATGTGTGTGAGCATGTGTGTGTGCACGTGTGTGCGCGTGTGCACGTGCACATGTGTGTGCACGTGTGCGTGCACGCACACATGTGCGTGTGTGCGTGTGTGTGTGCGAGCATGTGTGTGCACGTGTGTGTGTGGGTGTGCATGTGTGTGCACGTGTGTGCGTGTGCACATGCATGCATGTGTGGTGTGTGCGTGTGTGCATGCATGCGTGCTGTGTGTGTGTGTGCACGCATGCATGCACACACTTCCTTCGTGTGAGGGAAGGCACACGAGCAGGTTTAGGGCCGGGGGCTGGTTTTTCTGGAGGAGGAGGGGCAGATGCAACAGGAGACCTGCCTGGCCGATGCCTCTGGTGGCCTTGTCCCTGTCATCTGCCACCGCCCGGCCTCGGGACTCCCGGGCGTGTGAGCATAGCCGTGTCTGCTCCCAGGTCCTGACGCACCTGCGGGTCACCTCACACATCGGGATCGGCCTCCTCATCGGCCTGCTCTACCTGGGGATTGGGAACGAGGCCAAGAAGGTCCTGAGCAACTCCGGCTTCCTCTTCTTCTCCATGCTGTTCCTCATGTTCGCGGCCCTCATGCCCACCGTCCTGACGTGTGAGTGCCCGGCTGACCCGGCCCCCCCGCTTCATCACCCGTCATGCGGCCATGCCTGAGCCCATGGCTTGGCCAGGGGATGAGTTTTCGAAACGCATAGTGCCTTTTTTTTTTTAATACCATTTTCTTTGTTGACAGTTGTAGATATTACTGTATTTTCTGTTAGATGAGAAAATACATACCATGTTCAAGCCAAAGGAATGAATCACTAATGGACGACTTTTAAGCATGGTGGAGGGCCGATGAGAGATTTCTAAAATGTTTTCTCATCAGGACCCCTCAAATTCCACTGCTTACCTAAAACAGCCCTGGTATAGCAAGTTTGTGAGCGTATAAGGCTACTCTCGGTGGGCTTCCGGCCACGTCTAGATTGTTTGCAGGGTGGACGGTCGTTGGTCACTTGGGGCTGACAGGGTAGGAAGCTGTCGCCTTAGCAGACTCCGGCATGAACTCCTCCTCCCTGTGATGCCACCTCCCTAAAGTGCCCAGCATCTCCAAGTCTGGCTTGCGAGGTCTCGGCCCCGGGAAGGATTCGCGCTTGTACAGTTGCTGCATGAGACAAGTTTCGTAAGAGATGCTTGTACTCATCACTGAGCTAAGGCTCAGTATCGGCATAGATGCCCCCTACGAGATGACTCTCCCAGTTACGAAAAGGGGGCAGTTTTCCCAGGCTAGGAAATCATTCCACATCCCTCCATCCAAACCCTGAGTGCTGTA
>NW_011893754.1:9397-11243 GCF_000151845.1 Pteropus vampyrus | reverse complement strand
TGAACTACAGTTGTTTCATGGTACAAAATGACTTTGCACTTATACATACATTTGAATTTGTTTATAAGACATCTTATACCCCTCAAATTTGAAGTGGCTTATAAAACTTCATATCATGCACAAGAATTGGAAACAAATAACTAAAGAAATTAGAATAAAGACAAAAGCAGGGTAGGCCCGTAAGATGCGATGGGGATAAGGTGAATCCCACAGATGTCAAAGCCGTCAGCTCCCGCAGGATTGGTAAAAGCGACGTGCGTTTTTGGCTCTGAGGTTCCCAACCATGGAAGAGTATGTAGATCTACAGAGGGTGTGTGTGTAACATTCCCTCCTAAGCCACAAGCCCCTGTGGGAGCATAGGCCCTGTGGAGAGGTCATGAGGAGATGATAAAGATGAGGTGGCCTGTGGTAACCTTAGACACATTTCTTTCCCAAACTCCTCTGGGGCACCTGCTGCCTAGAACTTTCCCCTTTTGTTCTCAGCGTTGTATCAGAAGACGAAACAAGCAGACAAGGATTGAAACTCCTATATTGCTGGGTTCCTTCTGGGAACAGTCGGAGGGTTAAACCTTGTAAACCATGTTGCCTTTGGTGGAAGGCAGTCAGGTGAGTCACCACTGTGACAAGGCGGAATAGGATTACTTTAGTGGTAAAGCTGGGCTAATCTTGCAAACGGACTAATGCTTGCCTGGTGACTCACCGTCATGATGATGAATGAGTGCCGTGGAGACCAGAGACCTCCAGGGGTGGGCAGCCACGACTTTCTCTGTGGTCTGGGCGGCTCTTACTTGGGGGACAGATTTTGGGGCTGCTGGCATTGGTGGCTTTCAAAGTTCAGACACAGGGACTGCTGCTGCCACTGGAAAAAGGTCCTGGAGCAGCACCACTTTGTAGGGGATCGTGGTCCCTTTTCCTTTGGGGAGTCCACATGGCCTTTGGACGGTTTTAGTCCACCTGGACAGATCTCCCATGGGAGGACCAGGGAATAGGACAACCATGTAAATTTTTCTAGAAATGTGGCTACTGTTTTATAGATTTGTCTGTTCTCTCCAATGATTTTCTGTCTCCCAGTCTTCAGTACCTACTATGCTCATCCTGCTATTTAGTGAATATCAGAACGTAAGATATTGGTTCTTGTGCTCAGTCTCACTTTCTTCATCTTGAATTCTGTTATTCAGGATTAAGAAGGGTGAGAAATTTGTTCAGGGGATTTTCTTTCATATGAAACTATTGTAAACTAGAGCAGAGAAGTTATGCATTCTTTACAATGGACGTAGATATTTTTCTTCTTTACAGACAATTAGAATGATATTTCTTTGTTGTGAACTTGCTCTTCTCAGACCCCAGGTCACCCTTTACATCCCTACATTTTCTCCCCCATTTATAAAGCAGTAGCCAACAGCTGGACAGGCAAATGAGTCTACACAGCAGCATCGTGAGTTGACTGAGACCTGGTCCCTATCCCCCCTCTGCCAATCACTAGCTGTGTGACCTTGGGCATGCCCCTTAACGTCTCTGAGGCAGTTTCCTCCTCTGTGACATGAGCATGGCAGTACCTACCTCACAGGGTGGTTGTGAGGAGGAGCGGAAGAACATGCATATACATCCCTATCTATAGCCGCACACAGAGTGGGCACTCAGTACACGGAGGCAGCTCTCACGACGGGCTCCACCTGAGTAGGAGTTCAGTGCCGCACATACTTGCCGAGCACTCAAGGTGTGTGCGGCCAGATCTTTCAAGAGGTCTGCAGGGTCAGTGTAGTTGCTTCTCTCAGAAAAGATTGCAGTCTGGCAGAGGGAAAAGTGTCAAGACAGATCCCTAAACAGCTGTATGGGTGGGAAAATG
>NW_011893754.1:7109-7963 GCF_000151845.1 Pteropus vampyrus | reverse complement strand
TCTGTCTTTTAAAAACATTTATTGTATACCTGTGCTATGCGTTAGAGTTACAAGGACAAAAGACAGGCCTAGAGTATAGTGTACATGTGTCTTGCCTTGGGAAGGAGGAGAGGTGGACTAAATCATCTTTAAAAGCTTGTTCTAATTTAAGAAGTCATACATATTCCTTTAAGAGAACTGGACACAGAAACATACAGAAGAAAATGCGAACACCCACGATCTTTTTTCCTCGTTTATAATCTCTGAATATTTAGATACATTTCTTTCTCCCCATTCAGGTATCTAAACTTTCAAAGAGCTTCACAAAATTAGAATTGTATACATTTTGTGTTTTCTTTTCACTTGACGTAACACCAAGACTGTTTTTGTACACTATAATGTGTCTTAGTTCTGGGTAGTAACTTACTGGATTGCTGTCTTGTGGGAATCTTCCTATCTAACCATCACCCTTTGGCCAGATGTGAATAAAACCGAGGATGTCTCCGGGGTCTTTTGGACTGCCCGCTCCTCTGATGAATCCTGTGTCCAGATTACCTAAGATCCCTGTGTAATGTGTAAAGCCTGTGTCCTTTAACAGCTCAGGGTCTGACAGATCCGGGGTCCCCACTTCAGTGCAGCAGCCAGGGCCCGATGGAAGCCTTTTCTCAGCAGCTCCTCCCTCGTCTGGCTTTTAATAAGTGTGGTGGTTCATTCTGACCGTGGATGAGAAGGCCATAGTGAACATAGCTGTTCCTGCACCAGGGCCTGGCAGATGGTAACTCACTGATCTTCGTTCGGAGTTATGGAGCAGATAAAGGAGAACCAGCACCCGTTTTGAGTATGAGGAGAAATGAAACAGAAAGACTGGATTTTTG
>NW_011893754.1:0-1949 GCF_000151845.1 Pteropus vampyrus | reverse complement strand
AACCGTGTCAAGGGTGAGTTTAAATTAGCCTTAAGACTTTTTATTCCTTACTAGCCCCCAAGTCAAAATACTTCCTGAGTACCCGAAGAGAGGGAGTGGGTGCTTTTCACGGTTGGTTTTGACACTGTCCGTCTTTCTTTGTTGCGATATCTTTGTTTCTCAGAGTACGTTCTATCTTCAGTGTCATCATTGTCAGTGAGGTCGATGTCTGGGATTTGGGAACAGAGGAACCATATTTCAACCCTGACTCCAGAACTGAATTTACCTATTTTTATTAGGGGCACTTGTTGTCAGTTAAGCAAAGTGGAAGACCTTAATTTTAATTCTTCCTGGTCAGGCCAGTCCTGCGCATCTTATTCAAAAAATATGTACTCGCCAGCTTCTGCCATCGTAGCAAGAGATGGCACCAGGAGCGACACCGTCTGTCTCCTTTACTCCATACCGTGCCAGTGCTTTCTCCATCTTATCTCTGCAAGTCCATTTCACACCTGTTTGTATTAAAGAAATGCGGCAGTAAAGAAAAATTTTGTTTGGTTTGGGGAGCAGGGCGGTAGAAGTGGCCTATCGTTCCTGGTGAGGCCAGGTTCAAGTTTTGGTCCGCTTTCCAAGGGCCGTCCTCACCCAGTCGGTGGCTGGCCTCCTCTACTTGAGCCGAAAGTGAGGAAGGAGGTGGCCTTTGTGCAGCCTCAGAGTTTTTCAGTCTTCGTTACAAACCTCGTGGGACACGTTCCATGTACACATGGACGTCTCTGGGGCCATGCCACCCGAGGCGTGCCCACAGGCAGCTCGGCCACCAAAGCAGTACAGGAGAGAAACATTTTTTTTCTCTGGGAAAGTCTAAATGAGAGAGGCCTGTTCTCAGAGTGAAAATGTCTGTTTTGGAAAAGTTAGTTCCTTCTGACAAGGAAGGGTGGGGACAAGGAAGGAACTAAAGACACCAGAGAAAGAAGAAGTTAGAATGGAGGGTGGTGGGAAGGAATTGGGGTGACCGGAGGACACACAGCTGCCCCATTTGGTTCATTTCCCTACCTCCCTGGTCACTTGGTCTGCCAGGCCTCGCCCGGCGGTGCCCGCCGGTGCCCCCTGTGCCCTGGCGGTGGCCTCTTGCTGCTTAGGAAAACAGAGCTGGCAGGAGATGGTGTTGGAGTGAATATGAGCCAGTCGGGGTTGGGGGGATCACAGAAGCTCTCAATCACTACGCGCTCAGCCTGGCTTCTGCCTGCTGGGTTTCGGGCAGGCCTGGTGGCTCGCCAGGGGCCAGTGTGACTGGGGAGAGGCCCACTCTTCCCTGAGAATGAGAAGCCCCTCCACCAGAGAGAACAAGAATGAGCAGCCAACAATCCGGAAGGAGATCCAGTTTGTTGGTTGTTCACAGCTCTGTCTCTTGCACAAGTTTTTTTCCTCTTGCCACTTTTACAAGAACACGTGAAAAGGATGGGTGGAGGCGAGAGGGAGGAGAAGTTGGCTTATGGTGTCTTTTACTGATTTCAGAAATCCACGCAGTTCCTGCAGGGGGAGGCATTTGTGTGCCCCTTCCTCTGTATCTGGTCCGGATGGCGGATGTGGAGGTGGGTTCTCAGCTCTCACGTTTCCTCCTAAAGAAAATGGGATACTTGCTTCTCCTCGGCCCTGTTCTGCCTGGGACAGCAAAATGTACTCAAATCAGGTTCTGGCAGGGTCGGGCGAGGGGATGGTCGGCTTTCCTCACTGCAGTCTTGCTTGGTTGGATCACCTGCAACTGTCTTTTTCGGATTTATAATTACTACATACATTTCTGTGTATTTTTTGGTTTGGATTTTTTTGTTTGGTCTGAGAACCAGATTTCTTTTGGGATGTGGGATTTAAAAAAAATTCTATTTTAAAGTATGTCATACAGAAGAATTGACTTTTTTGGTCTATAGTTTTATTAATTTTAACATAAATTCATATTCCACTGTTACTATAAGGAT
>NW_011893753.1:6889-8562 GCF_000151845.1 Pteropus vampyrus | reverse complement strand
TTTTTTTTTTTTGCCAAGCTGTAGTCTTTAAACTTTTTTTAAAAATGTAGTTTAATTTATAATTTGTCCATTTTTTTTTGATGATTTCTAGACTTGGTATCACAGTGAGAAAGTTAACAAAAGGAAGGAGATAAAAGGCTTATCCCATGTTTTTATCTAATACAAAATTATAGGTTTTACACCAAATTTCCATTTGACTCTATCTAGGCTTCGAGTAGGAGGTACGAGTTAAGTTTATTTCTCCTCCTAGTGCGAACCTTCTGTAGGTCGAAGTGGGACAGCGTCAAGTTCAGAAACGGATACGGGGAGAACTGACTTCTTTATGTGGCTGAGTTTTAGGAGAGTTAATGTTTTCTCCATAGGGTTCCTATAAATCTGGGAAAGGGTGCGAGGCTCCCCCCATCACGAGGGGATGGAGGCTTCTACACGGGATGGAGGGAAGGGGCAGGAAGCCGGACCCCTACACCGAGGAAGAGGTAGTGGTCTTTGTGCTGGACCTGGGGACAGGACGAGATCTCCTTACGGGGGAAGCCGAGCCCCCTGGAGGGATGGCGACCAGAGCTGGCACATCTGGAAGACTCCATGGGCTCCAGCGAGTGGGCGGGCCATGATGCCCATCCCGCCTGGCCTGGGCCCCCTCCTCCCAGGAGGACACACACGGCCCTGTGACCGCCAGCAATTCCCTGCAGGTGCCGAGGACTCTGTGACCGACCCACCGGGGCCTGGTTCCTCCCTGGGCGCCTTCCCCAGGACTCCCCCATGGCTCTGGCGCCTCTCCTCCTAAGGACAGCAGTGCCCCCTCATCCACGGGGGACACGGTCCAAGGCCCCCAGTGGACGCCTGAAACTGTGGACGGTACCGAACCCTATAGAGACACACCTATGGTGAGTGCAATTCATAAACTGGGCACAAAAAGAGATTAACGACAGTAACTAATGATGAAATAGAACAATTATAACATTACTGTGATAAAAGTCTGCGAGTGGCTTCGGGGCCATTATTAAGTAAAATAAGGGTGACCTGAGCAAGCACTGTGACACGCCCCGTCAACCTGACCACCGGGACGGCTGCCAGGTGACGGGCCAGCGGGAGCATCGCCAGCGTGCAGACGCTGGACAAGGGGACAACTCCGTCCGGGCAGGACGGCATGGGACGGCGTGCGCTTCGTCGTGCTTCTCAGGAGAGTGCGAAACGGAAAACTCCTGGCTGTTTATTTCTGGAATTCTCTACTTAATATTGTTGGGCTGCGGCTGAAGGCAGGTAACAGACCATGGAAAGCGAAGCCACGGGGAAGGGGGAGCCACTGTGCGAAGGGCCCCTTTGCACACAGCTCACGCTGCGGCCACACAGGAGTATCCTCACCTGGCCTTCACTCTGAGGGAGTCTGTGACCCTGGAGGGGCAGAGGGTGCAGGAGGCCATTTGGTTCCCCTAAGTGGCAGCCACAGACGGGGTTTGGTTTCGGGGCTGTGGTCTGGTGCTTCGGGCAGGACAGACCTAAATCTTGGCCTTGGGATCTGACCGAGGACGGAAATATGACTGGGAGAAAGATCAGTGCCTTCCAAGTAAAGCCAGAGCATTCTTCTGGAATCTTCTTTTCATATAGCATTTCCCTGTGTGAAGATTTTAAATTAAAAGAAAGTAGTTCTCTGCTAAACAACCCCAAACCCAAAA
>NW_011893753.1:3646-4214 GCF_000151845.1 Pteropus vampyrus | reverse complement strand
CCGGGACACGGTGAGGGTGCAGTGAGAACGTGAACTTGTAGCCAGTACAAATGCCACACTGAACCTTTACGGGGATGGGGGTTCACCCTGGCTTCTCTCAGACAGCTTGAAGGGGCACCCTCCCCCCGGCCCTTGAGTGGGGGCTACTTACTTCAGATCTGACTAACTTCCAAAACACGCCTGCTGAGCAGACACGTCTTTTTCTGAAACTGCTTTAGAAAGAGCTCTTTCAGAATCAGATCTGTTTAATGCTCGGGCGGCAGGGGGGCCGCTGTTTTAGGGGTAAAGGGCCCCTTCCTTCCAGGGCTGTCCCTGTGGAGAGGGCCCTGAGAGACGGCTTTAGCACGTCCTGACAGTGACAATGACAGCACCGACACGGCCCATGTGACATCTCCCTCCTTCCCTCCCTCCCCCCCTCCTTCAGCATCCGCCCTGTGTGTACTCTGTGCCAGGCACTGGGCCAGGTGCCAGGGACATGCAGACGAGCAAGACAGAAGTGACCCCTGTCCTTGTGGTTAGAGGCTGCCGTTTTTCGTCCGGATAAACGTTCAAAGATTTTATTCTATTC
>NW_011893753.1:0-1594 GCF_000151845.1 Pteropus vampyrus | reverse complement strand
CCCCTCTCTGCAGAAGGCCTCACCTGTCCCTGCCCCCAGAGGGTTACTTTTAGCCACAGACACATCCCCTCAGCTGACTCTGATCTTCTCGTCTCCGGCATTAATTCTGATAAAAGCATAAACATGAAAGATGCGATTTCAGTTTTCCTCGATTTCTAGGAATCCTACAGTTTTTTAAAGAAGTCCCAACATGAACCGAGACAGCCGTGATTTCCGATGTTAAAATGTTCGTCTCCTTTTTTTGAGACGCTCTCTCCACCCTCCAGGTGTGCGTGGCTTACACCTGACTATTAGCTGGTAAACTAGCAGCTCTGCTGAGCCACACGGCTGACGCGGTTTACCATCAGGAGGAGATTTTTTTTTTTTTTTTTTAAGAGGTGGGGCCGAGCTTTATCACAGAAAATGGGCAAGGTTTTCACTGGCCTCACTAATCGAGTCATGGGCGTGCCTGCCGCGCGCTACTGCCCCGCTGACCAGCAGCCGCCTTTTCAGAGGAAGACAATGCGCTAAAAGCCAGGTGTTGACGTCTATGTTTAATCCGTTTCGATGACCTTTCATCTTTTCCCTATCTTGACCTTTTGATCGTCACCGAGCCTGGTGATGTTTTCAGCACAGTGATACGCGGCCTGCCTAAGTGGCCAGCAGGGCCAGTCTTGTCCTAAGGTCAGTGGCGGTCATAGTTAGGACGCGTGTTTAGGGAGCAGCCGGCGCTAATCCCAGGGGCCGCCCTCGTTCAGCCTGCACGGCAGGGAGAGAACGTTCCACCTGTTTCCCCGTAATTCCTCATCAAGGGCACGGACGCTCAGATTGTCCCTTCGTTAGAGGCGGGAGCGTAATATCTAGTGTAAAGAAGGGTGAACTCCTCAGTATAAACTGAATATGCTTAGGAACGCTCAACTGTTCAGCACGCCCTTCCCCGAACCTTTGCCTTCCTCGGTGACTGAGGGCAGGCCACCACTCCCCGCATCCAGGACAAACCCGGGCCCATCGGAGTTTCTGGACCTAGTCGCTTGGGTCCGCGTTCGGCACCATTCAGGGGAGGCGTGTTAAGTGCCTTTGCGCCAGTTCCGGCTAAGTCACCCCTGAGGCTGCCCCAGGCCCGGTTCCGGTTCTGCTTCCATAACTCAGGCCCCGGCACACCTTGCCTCTTTTTGAAAGGCAGGCATGCCAGTGGGCTCCACGTGAGAATAAATCAGCGTGGTCCAGACACCGCTCTGATGCTGACACATTCAGGCCGAGTGGCACACGGCCACAGGGGGGTGGCTTGGGTAGGGAGGGGAAGGGGAATGAACAGTCAGTCTTGGGCTTGGCAGAGACCACCCAAGGGAAGGTGGGTGCAGGAAGCGGCCCGGTCACCTGGCTCCATCGACTCCCGTGGGCGCCCCGGCCCCAGGGTAAGGGAGCTGGAGGGGCCCCGTCCACCTTCTCTGGGGCCCACCACAGGCCATTCTGGACGATGGCCCTTCCTGTCTCACACAGACAGCTCCCAGGCCGAGGGGCTGCGGGCAGAGGCGCGGGCGCCCACCACCCGGGGTGGCGGCAGAATTCGAGTTCCGGCCCCAGTGACACAGCAGGTCCCGCGGGCCTGTCCCCG
>NW_011893752.1:8181-10245 GCF_000151845.1 Pteropus vampyrus | reverse complement strand
CAGGGACTTTAAGCCACCATTTACCTCACAGACTGCAGCCCCCTCGGGTATCCACCTGGCCTTGCGAACATCTGCAACCACCCCACAGCCTCGGCCCTGGCCCTGGCCCCAGCCCAAGCCCTCCTGCCTGGGAGACGGACCCAGCCTCAATCTTCCCTCTCTAACCTACCCTATCCAACAGCCACAGGCATCTTTTAAACCCTTCCCTGGCTCCTCAGCATCATTGGAGTCAAGTATACTTTCAGGACAAACTCCAGCCTCTTAGGACATCCTGACTTTGGACACGCCCTCCCCACCACCTTCCACCCTTCACTCCAGGAAAATGAACTGGACTCTCTCCCTTAACTACATACGCTCCTGGTTACCTCCGGGCCTTAACCCACATGGTCCTTCTGCCCAACCCTCTTTCACCCTCTCCTCCCCAGTTAACTCTTCTATTTCAAGTCTCACCTCACCCAGAAAGCCTTTCTCGAACCTCCAGCTTGGGTGAGGTGCTTCCCCTAACCTCACCCAGCTCTGTGCACTTCCCGCATCCCTGCTCTGACCCCTGTTACCATCTGGTGACAGGCTTGTCTCTCTCACAGCACTATGGGTCTGGGAGGGCAGGGCTGTGGGCTCCCTTCATCACTGTGTGTCCCCACACCCTAGTACAGTGAAGAATGAGTGCTGAGGAATAGCAGGAGAAACGTCCATCCTTAAGGGACAGATGACAGAAGTCCAGGCCAATCCCGTCTCCTGTAGCACTTCACACCCGTGCACCTGCATGCCCGCCACGTCCAAACTGCTCACCATAGGCTTATCGTAGAAGGGGAATCCCTGCATGGAGCGCAAGGCATTGGTGGCACTGCTGACTTCCTTGAAGATGACAAAGGCCTGGCCCCTCATCTTCAGGCTCCGTGACACCAGGATATCCAAGATCTGGCCAAACTGGGAGAAGATGGCGTACAGGGATTTCTTCAGCTCTGCAGTGGGGTAAAAAAAGACCCATGGGTGACTAGAGGCCTTGGTACCACGTCCCGGGTCTCATGCTTCCTTTTTCAGAGCAAAGTACAGCCCAATAGGGAAACCATTAGCCAACTGACAGAGTACCCAGAATTCCATGGGTCAGCAATTCCTCAAGAGCCAGCAATAACAGAAGCAGCCAAGAACCATTCAAATGGTGGTGATGATGCCTAAGAGGTCAACAGCAACAGTTCCCACCCCGCAGGATGGCTATATGAGGAACACGAGTCCCATACGAAAGGACCATAGCAAGTGCTTCATAAATGCAAACGCTTCTTTCCTCATCACTAGGACCTGTGCGATGTGGCCCTAGCTGACTTCTCCAACTTCATCTCTCCCCACACGCTACTTCACTAGCCTCCCTTCACTCGCCTCCCAACCGTTTCTCAGGCCCATCACACCAAGCATGCCTTAGGATCTTTGCACTGGCTGCTCCATCTACCAGGACCACCTTTCTCCTGGGTGGCTGCCTCCTTCCAGCCAGCCAGGTTTCAGCAGAAACACTTCCCCCTCAGAGGCCTTCCTTCCCTGACCACCCTCTAGCTAAAGAAATGCCCCCTCATGTCACCCCTCATACTCTGCTTTTCTTTCATGGCATTTTCCACCTCCCCATGTTTGTTTACTTGTTGTCTAGCTCTCCCTCTGAAGAGAAGTATTTGTTTACCGCAGCATCCCCATGTTCAGTGCAGGCTCCAGACCACATACTTTTCCAGAAACGCTTCATGAATAGATAGATACCATTAAATGTTTTTTTAAAAAAAAGTCACTAAATTCTCACAACCACCCCATGAGGGAGCAACTGTAACTGTCCCAATTTTACTAACATAAAAACAGGCTCTCGGATGACTTGTCACTGGCTCAGGAGTGTCCTAAGCATTCTAGGAAGACTCTGTAGAGCTGGGAACCAAGCCCTTCTGAATCCAATACCACCACACCTCATTAGCAAACTGCTCCACTTAACAGTTGGAACGGTACCAATCTTATGCAAAGAAGGTATCTGAACTGAAGATGCTTAGTGAAAAAGATACTAGGAGAGAGAATAAAAGGCGTGTGGGTGTGAGG
>NW_011893752.1:5716-7506 GCF_000151845.1 Pteropus vampyrus | reverse complement strand
CCCCATAATTTTACTGAGGTAATAATTACAACTAACGTTTATCCAGCCCCCAACTGCTAGGTACCAATAAAAAGTACTGCATGGAGACTTAGCTAATTTAATCCCTGCAACATCCATGCAAAGAAGGCATTAGGATTTTGCCCAGTTTTCAAATATAGAAAACAAGGTTCGATAACAGTGGTAAATTGCTGGAAAAAAAAATGGAAAAGTATATCTGATGTCAAGAACTGAGTTCAGTAGAATTCCACACCGGTGATCTCAACCACTTTTATTTGCTGTGTGACCTTGGGCAAGTCACATCATTCCTGAGTCTCAGTTTCCTAATCTGAGATATGGAAGTAATAGTTCCTACCTGCAGGGTTGTGAAAATAAATGTAATCAAGACATACATCAGCACCCGGTACACTGTTAGGCATCGTAACCATTCCTTTCACTTTCATTGTGGGCTTATCACTGAGATCATGACAGTGACCAAGCCAGTCCCAGTTCCTGCCTTCATGGAGCTCACAGACCAGTGGAGAGAGCCCTATGACAGCCCAAAACAATCACGGCTTGTGAGGGGAGGAGGGGGACAAGTCCAGGGCCTATAGGAAGTGAGCCGCATGCACTTGAGGGGAAAGGAAATAGGGAAGGCTTCCTGGAGGAGGGGTCTCTAAAACCCTGAAGGATGAGCAACAATGAGCAGGTTAATGGGCAGAGTAAGATGAACTGAAGGAGTGTTAAAGCCAAAGGAAGCGGCATGCGCAAAGGCCGAGGTGTTAACATTTTGCCTGGAGAAGGCTGAAGAAGTGGATGCTACGCTAGGGATGGAAAAGGGGCCGTCTCGTAAGGGAAAGCCTGGATTCTGGACTCCCCCAAGAACTCACCATCCTTCTTGATCTTCTCATTGAGATTGTTGATATAAATAGTGTGGTTGGGGCGGCTCTCGGGAACTGCCATGGTGTGAGGTGCTGAGGTAGGGCTGAAAGAGGAAAAAAGGTAATTTCAGCCTTGGGTTTCTCTAAATCCTTTATCCCAAAGTGGGCTTAACGGGCTGCTTAGGAATCTTCCTTCAAAGAGGAGATCAGGTAAGACACGGAACAAGGAAGAGGGGCGTACAGCTTAGAAAACAAAGCGAACGCACAATACTGCCTCTCCTCCCGCGTGGTGAGGAAAATCTCGAGAGGTTTACTACGAATCCCAGGATGCTCTACGAGACTTGATAGGCGGAGCGTCCTGAATGGCGATTCCCATTGGCCCACGAGCTCAAAGTCGGCCCAGGAGAAGAAACCCGGATATAAAAGCCAGTTAATGAAAGACGGACCACCGGGCCTCGCGCGATGGGAAAATAGTTTCCCCACATGAGACACGGGAAGACCCGGGCACCAAGCGCCCCGCCTGCCAGACACCAAAAGCAGCCTGCGCCCAAGATTACTCACCAACAGAGCCGCAGCTCCGGCAAGTGGCTACTACGTTTCTGAGCGCGGATCACAACGCTTCCTCTCCTGGCCCCGCCTTTGTCTTGCTGCAAGCCAACCCCCACGCGGAAATTTGGTAGCTTGGCCAATCAGAGTAAACCTTGCCCGATCTTGCCAATCAAATCTCAGCCCAGTACATGCCAATCAATCTCAGCCCAGAAATTGCCAATCAAAATGGCACTTAGGTTCCCGCCTCGGCAGAAAAGCCCCGCCCATCCCCTGCAAGCCCTCCCTCTCTGCGGCGCCCGGGGCTACGCACCAATCTGTGAAGGCTGCGCCTCTTTGCCAATCCCGACAGCTCGCTCGGCAGCCTTGTCCGGAGGCAGTTCATTA
>NW_011893752.1:0-2214 GCF_000151845.1 Pteropus vampyrus | reverse complement strand
TGTCTCTTCTCCACCTCCCTGTGCTGACAGGCTGTAGGAAGCAGGACTCAAAATGCCTGCAGCTCTGGAGCCAGACAGCCTGACTTCAAATCCCAGCCCAACTGTATCCATTGGCCCCCGCTGACCTCTATAACATGGAGCCGAAGGCTGCCTACCCAGGAGGGCTGTGGGGGGAAGGTGCTCAGTGAGCTCCAGCACCTCGTCAGGGCTCAGCTCCCACTCACAGCCTCCCTCCCTCCTCACAGGGGTCCTGCTGGGTGTACAGGGTGTGCCAAGCCCTGGCTATGCTGAGGACCCCGAGCTGTCAGGCCTGTTCCACCCCATGCCTGGCATGCCCTGCCAGCCACCATCCCTGCCAGAGGAAGACTTACCAGGAGCTGTCTACCTTCTCTGCAAGCAGGGCAAGAGTTGGCACTGCCAGCTGTGGGACTACGACCAGGTCCGGGATAGCAACATGCAGCTGACGGACTTCTCACCCTCACGGGCCGCCGATGGCCGAGAATACGTGGTTCCTGCTGGCGGAGTGCGGGCTGGCCTCTGTGGCCAGGCCCTGCTTCTCAGACCACGGGACCCTAGCCACTAGTGTGCTGCGGCCCTGAGCCAGAGCGACAGGGCCCAGACCCCAGCTTCTCCCTTTATGCGACAGCCCGAGGGTTTGGGCTGGATCTCTTGAGGACCTCCAGCCTGAGATCCTGCATGCAGGGCACCCCCGATCCATCCAGTCTCAAGCCTGGGCATCCTACCGCCACCCCCAAGCCCATCCCCTTAGCATCGAGCACCTATTGTAGGGGCTGGTGTCCGAGCCAGAAGCCTGACAGATGAGCTCCTTGTCCCAGGGGAGACTGATAACAACAGCTCAGACCCCATGTCCCGTCTGCGCCACCTGAATGTCATATCCATCCATTCCTCACTGGTGATCACCCTCTTCTAAACCATCGTCATCTCTCGACATCTGCAAGAGCCTCCTCAGTGGGCCCCCTGCTGCCCCTCAGTGTCTGTTGACATGGGGCCAGGGCCGAGGGAGGGAAAAAAAGCAACCCTCCAGAGAAGCTTCTAGCAGCTCTTTGTTCACAGGATAGGGACTAAACTCCCAGCCACAGCTCACCTCTCCTCATCCCAGGCTGTTCTCACGCTTTCTGCCACCAGCCGGCCTACCTTTCGGGTCTCTGGTGCACCTCACTGCAGCCCTGTGCTAAGGGTAACTGCTCCATCACGGGAGAGGAAGAAACTTTCCCTGTAAGGTTCTGGCTGGACTAATACATCTACGTGAGACAGTAATGGGAGAAAATAGCCAGATTTCATACATACACATGGAAACCCACATACACGAGAGAGACCTCTCGAGAGGTTCCAAGACAGGGAAAATGAGGCATATATGCTATTCTGTGCTGTGGGTCACCTTGGGGCTTCACACCGAGGAAGGTAAGAGCCGAAGTTAGAAGTTTGCCCTGCCCTACGGATAGGTCAAAAAAGGTTAGCTCCGATAATCTTATGGAAATTCTTCTAGGTAGTTAAAGGAGAGTGAGAGGTTTCCAAGGAGCCCACAGAATCTTGGTCGCCTTTAGCTCATAATCCACATGCCACAGAGGCCTATCTTGGGTGAATCATTCTCAAACCCTACACCAGTTTGGCTCCACACCACTTCCTCAGGGAAGCTTCTGTTGACCAGGACAAGGCCCCACCACCCACCTCTGTTCTGTTCGAAAACAGGAAGTATATCCAAGAGCAGGTAAATGTGCCAACCTCTTTGCCCAAGTTATCAAATCTTCCAACCCTGTGAGGAAGGTACTAGATCCCCATTTTATAGATGGAGAGACGAGGCTTGGAGGACTGCAGTCACTGGCATAAGGTCACATGGCTTGGCAAGCAGCGGGGCCAGGATTCAAACCAAGCATCTAGTACCTACCCAGGTAACAGATTTAGAGATAGCTGAAGGGAGGAACAGACTGGGTCGCTGTTATGTCTCCAGTGCCCAGCAAAGAGGTTTAGAGAGACTACGAACCAAGTGTTCCTAATCAGAAGTGGGGAATCCATCCTGGACTTGAGCCCTCCACCTGTGCCAACCCCCTCCCAGCTCTGACACTGGTCAGCACTCTGGTGCACTGTCCTGGAACCCCTGAGGGCAGGGCTTGGCGCTGTCTTGGTCACCACCGTATCCCCTGCCTTGTCCAGCACAGCCAAGCACAAGCAGCAGCTCAGTGAACTCTGAGCCTG
>NW_011893751.1:6365-7970 GCF_000151845.1 Pteropus vampyrus | reverse complement strand
GTGGGATGCCGGGCAGAGCTCTCTCCACGCTAACTCGGCCCACACGACAGTCATGCAGGATGGGCACGAGGCCGGTTCCCATGTGACAGGCGGGAAGCTGAGAGCGGAAACCTGGCTCCGGTCGCAGCTCCAGTCCCAGCTCTTGCTTGTCCTGTGCGGCTGGGAACTGGTGTCCTAACCTCTCTGTGCCTCAGTTTCCTCATTCACAGCATATGGATTAGGAGGGTACCCACACCTCACGCCCCCCTGCTCTGAAGATTAGCTGAGTTCATTGATGCAAAGCGCTTCGGTGTGCCTGGCTCACGGCACGTGTGCAGGGCGTATCGGCCCATCGCTTGAATGCTGGGGTCTGACCGTGGGTGACAAGAAGATGGCAGTAACTGGCTAGGCACGATCACTAGGGAGGTGACTTGCTCCTTCCTCTTAATCTCTCGGCATGGATCATTCAAGTTCAGGTCTTGGTCGAAGCCAAGAGATGGAACTTGCTGTCCACTCGTGAATGGTCACAGCCATCTCCGCTGGAGCAGTCATCTCTGCACGGGGACGGGGACCATGAGTGTGCTCACTTGTCCCCCGCCGCCGGGACACCTTGCTGTCCAGCACCCGGTGCACAGTCTCATTCACATCGGCTGCATGTGGAAAGTTAAGAGTCTTCCAGTCAGATGGGGCATCTACAGGCAGAATGCGAAGAGCTTGCCTACGTGTCACACGCACAGGCGGACGATGATAATCAACACGCTAGTGCCGGCTGTATTCGGGATTCTCTGTGAGAATTATTTGGGACAGTGACTTCTTGGGTTGACTCCTAGCTTCCTAATATGGCCATGACCTTGTAGAATCAGTGGAACAGCTCGCCTCTGGTGCTTAATTGATTCAAAAATTCCAATTAGATTAGATTATAAATCAGACTGTCATGGCTCTGGACGGACCCAATGCATAGTGCCTGCCCAGACGGGGTGTGACACTGTCCACGGATAGTGAACACAGTGTCCCACTGAGGGCAGGGATCAGGAGACAGTGCCAACCCAGATTCCAGAGGGAACGCTGGAATTTGGGGATGCCGGATGAAGTGATGGACATGAGGCGGACAGGACCCGGCCCTGCCCTGTGGGAGCACAGAACTTTTGGGGGAAGTCACCTGTTTAGATTTTACTTTATTATTTTCTACTTTACTAGAAACTCAGTTTGGGTTCAGTGTCACCTCGCCCTCCGCCTGAGACAGCTCTGTGTGAGAGGACATCTCTCGGGTGGAGAACGGGGACACACGACCGTCCTCTGCCGGGGGGCAGGCGGGAGCCAGCCTGGCGTGGACCCTGCACGTTTCTGTGAGCAGCATCAGAAAGCAGGCCACGCTCCCTGGGGTGGCCGACCCCTGTCCTGTTTCTGGCAGAGTCCCAGCTGGCAGCTCAGCTGGTAGAGCAGCCGGCACCTGGCCCCCGACTACCCACGCCACTGGAACTGGGGCTGGCGGGGGGACCACTGCATCGCCCCAGGAGGCGGCTCGGACTCGGGCGGGGCCTGGGACGCACGCGCGGAGCGGTTGCCACTAACTCGGATCTGGGAGATTTTTCACTTAAAAGCACGGGGACGCATCGCGCTAAGTGG
>NW_011893751.1:3698-5030 GCF_000151845.1 Pteropus vampyrus | reverse complement strand
GCTGCCGGCCGAGGTGGCCAGGCAGGCACCTGGCTTCTGGGGCCTGTGTGCCTCTCCTGAGAAGTGGACACTGTCCCTTCACACAGCGCGGACAACGACCAGGTGAGGAGATGCACGGGGAGGGCCCGGAGCTCAGGCGGCCTCGCCAAACGGCAGTGGGGGCTGTCCTTGTCACACTGCCATCGTGGGGTGTACCCCACTGCTTCCTTTTCCATCCTTTCCTGTGCTTTGCAAAATTTCCCCAGTGACTGTGCATTCTTTAAAAATCAGAATAAAGTATAATTCTCATGAAAAATAGCAAGTGTCACCATGAACAGGGAGACAGGATGAGTCACAGTCTAGGAGAAGGTATTTGCAGCTCACACATCAACAGAGGGATGGGACCCTTCCCGGTCACTCGCAGACAAGAAGCCTGGATGGCTGATTGCCTGGCCTCACCGACCCTCAGGTGGGCAGATTAACGGGCCTGGCCATACCAAGGATTAGCGGGGCGTGGGGCGTCAGGGACTCTCACATGAGGCCAGGGGCATGCACACTGACCACTGCATCTGCTGTGCTGGCCTCAGGGAAGCGGGGTACACACCTGCCCGCCCCCAGCACTTCTGTGCACACAAGGAGACAGCCACAGAGGTTGGCTGGCACTCTGCCTCTAACGGAGGAAGCCGCAACCAACTCACACGCTCAATATGGCAGGACAGTGGCTGAGCAGCGCTATGTTCACTCAGTACAGTATTCATGTGACAGACTGATTTTATAGCGGCTTAAGTGAATGAACTAAAGCCTATGTAGTAACACGGATAAATCTTAAACCCATGCCATTAAGGCAGAAAAAAATGAGCGCAGAAGATGAAATGCAATATAACGTCATATACAAAGCTCTAAAACACGCGACACGATAGTCCACGTTGCTTAGGAATCCCCATCTCAACGGCACAGGCGAGAGGACCGTGGTCCCCCAGGGGACACTGGGCGGAGCTCCGGGGGCCGGATGGACTTGGGGCCTGGACTTCTTGGGCACACTGCTGGCCGTCTCGCCTATCTGACGGACATGACTAGCAGGTGCCCTGTGGTGTCAGAGGGTTACGCGGGTTCTACAGAGGACGAAGGACAGCGAAGAAGGTGCCTGTCCTCGGAAAGCGCCCTGCAGTGGCTGCGGTGGTCGTCATTGTTATAATGAACCTCGGCCCTAAAACACCCGCCTGCTCTCCGCTCCAGGACGCTCGCTTCCGAGAGCCTGTCCTAGATAAGTGTGGGAGGATTCGAGCACTTAGGTGTTCGTTATACACGAGTGTGCAGTCGGAGATAGCCTGAGCATCCGGCCACAGGGGAAAG
>NW_011893751.1:0-1717 GCF_000151845.1 Pteropus vampyrus | reverse complement strand
GGCACGGCCTCTTCTTCTTCTTTTGGCTGAGTTGACAGCTTGCTGTTCTCCATTGCTCTCAAGAAGTCCAGGTAATTGATGGAGTTATTTTGCAAGCTGATCCCCCAACTTGTCCCAAACGAAAGAAAGAAATGAATATATTAATAAAAAACCCTATCACTTACTCATTCAACCAACACTTGTGGAGCACAGAACGGCGTGGAGAACATGGATAATGTGCAGACACTGCTCCTGGCCTGCGGGTGATGCATACCAATCACCTATGACAGCAGACAGGTGCGCACAAAAACGGCCACGTAAGGGAACGAGGTCAGGGCTAGGGGAGGAGAGACCGCAGGGCCACTGCCAGCTGGTGAGGCCACCGACTGTCCTGCCCTGAAGCTCTGAGGCTTGAAGGCTGGACAACAGGACTCACAGCCTGGGCGAGCGGAAGATGGGACAGGGAGGCCGGCGAAGGAACGTGGCCTGTGACAGAGGCGAATGAAGGTGTGTGGGCAGGGACGTGACAGCGGCAGAGCAGTGTTATCTGACGGCTGGCGGTGTCGGAGGCAGCCTGGAGGCTGCGGGCCTGGAGGCCTGAGCTCCGAGAGCCCGCCCTGAGGGGCGGCAGGGGGATGGGAGAGGGAGAGAACTAAGTCAAAGGCAGGGACCTATGTCAACGGAAAAGGGGACCCGAGTAAAAACATACGAGAATTCTTTTTCGGGGACGGTTGAAACTAAGTTGTCAGCTGGAAGCACTCAAAAGATATCTTTACAAAACCCATACGGCTTAGGATTTTCTCAAAAATTCCACCTGACTAAGTATGTCAACGAGAACATCCCCACGGAAACGGCAGTTCCCGTCCTAGATGCCAGCAGCAGAAGAAAGCACCTTCCAGTTCTCAGAGTACATTGTGAGAGAACATATACGTTTCATGACAACGAGACCATTTTATTAACGATGTAAAATAACTCAAAATAAGGTTGAACTGCACTCCCCGTTCACATTTCTGTAACTTATTTCCCTGGATGCTCCTGGTCCTTTAACGCCTAAACGTTCAGCAGGATGAAGTGGGCGTCGAAGAAGAGCCTGGAACGTTGGTAAGCCGGAGAGAGAAGTTTCCAGTGGCTCAGATATCTGCTTCTAAAGAAAACGAGCCAAGAGCTGTGCTTCTCCAACCCGCAGCTGCAGAGCGGCCTCCCCGGGCCCCACGCACTGGCTCGCGTGAGGGAGATGGCGAGGGAAGGGCAATCAGCTCCATTTCATCAGCAGGATAAACTGCCAACTCGGTATTAAAATTTAGTAATAAAATCAAATGCATATGCTAATCTCAGAATTTTTTTTTTTTTTTAGAAAAGTCTATTTTGGATCTAGAAAAGAATAATCTACATATAATTACAAATAACAGAGATGTTTATCATCAAGAGGTCTTTGAGAAGAAACAAGCAACTGAGCCATGGGGCCTTATTAAGGTTTCGTTTCGTAAAAAAGTTGATCACCCACATTGAAAGGTGGACTACAAAAATTCCACAGTCCTTTTGTCGTTTATAAAAGTATCAAGCCTAACTATGTTTTAAAAGACACTCTTATAAGCATTTAGTTAATTATTTATCTGGGGCTATTTTTCCGTGATTTATTCATTGAATGCACATGAATTCTTATTCAGCTGGAAATAGATTTAGTGAGAGAAGACCTGTTTAAAGAAGAAGAGGCATCTGAAGATGAAATGGTCCTTTT
>NW_011893750.1:4301-7192 GCF_000151845.1 Pteropus vampyrus | reverse complement strand
GGGAGACGGCGCTGCACGTGGCGGCCCTCTATGACAATCTCGAAGCAGCCATGGTGCTGATGGAGGCCGCCCCCGAGCTGGTCAAGGAGCCCATGTCGTCTGAGCTGTATGCGGGTGAGGGGCTGAGGGAAGGGGAGACCTGCTGAATATTTCAGTCGGGTAAATGGGGGAAACCAGAGGGAATCAGAGCCTCCCTGTTCTTTCTTCTCCGATCCATCTCCTTTCCGCCTGGTGGTCCCCATGTGCATCATTAGAGCACAGAGCCCCTGAAACAGAGAGGCCGAGGGCGTGGGAAGAGTGGGCAGCAGCTGGATCCCCCGGGAATCCTGCCAGACCCGGGGCTCCCTGTCCCCCTGTCCTCCCGCCCCCGGGCTGACCTAGTATGGGACCATGAGTAGGTTTGGGGGCCCCTGCGGGATCCTAGGGACAGACCCCACGACTGAGAACCGTCCCGGAACCAGGTCAGACCGCACTGCACGTGGCCATCCTGAACCAGAACGTGAACTTGGTGCGCGCCCTGCTCTCCCACGGGGCCAGCGTCTCTGCGAGAGCTACAGGCACAGCTTTCCACCTCAGCCCCCACAATCACATCTACTTCGGTGAGAGCCAGGGCCAGGGCCGGGGGGCAGGGGAGCTGGGCAGGGGCCAGCGCGAAGGCAGGGAGGGCTGAGGAGGGCTCCAGGCCCGGGGAAGCTGGCGGGGTCGGGGGGTCGGCCCTCAGAGGGCTTGAGGCCAGAGCCCACTTCCCTGCCGCCCTCCGCACCGTCCCCGCCTCTGGTTCTGCTGACAAGTGTCCCCAAGCCCAGAGCTGAGCCGTGGGGAGGAGCAGGCCGGCACCTGGGGAGGCTGCCCATCCCGGCCGCACTCAGGCCACGGAGCCCTCTGCATCCCCAGGGGAGCACCCTCTGTCCTTTGCCGCCTGCGTGGGCAGCGAGGAGATCGTGCGGCTGCTCATCGAGCACGGAGCTGACATCCGGGCCCAGGACTCCCTGGGTGAGTGCTGGGGGAGGGGCGCTGGGGCACTGGTGTGGGAGGCGGGGGCGGGGGGCCGGGGCAACCATCAGGCCTACCCTGCAGTGGGCGCGGGAACACCTGGGACCGGGTCCAGTGGCCACGTGACACCCATGTCCTCCCCCAGGAAACACAGTGTTGCACGTCCTGGTCTTCCAGCCCAACAGAACCTTTGCCTGCCAGATGTACAACCTGCTGCTGTCCTATGACAGACGTGGGGACCACCCGCAGTCGCTGGACCTTGTGCCCAATCGCCAGGGCCTCACCCCCTTCAAGCTGGCCGGAGTGGAGGGCAACGCTGTGGTGAGCGACGCGCCCCAGCCCCGTGGTGCCCTCGGGGTCACCCTCCTCCTATATATACTTCCAGCCCCTGAGGAAATGTGTGCACAGTCGTGTCTGCTGCCTAGGTCCCTTTTTCAGATCGGAACTTCTTTCTCGACCACTGTCTCTCTTGTCCCCTGTCCCCTTTCCAGCCCACCGTCCCTCCCTGAGTCCAGATCGCACCCTGGGGTGGTTTGTAATGCCCGCGTCCACCCGTCCGTCCAGTCCCTCCAGCTTCTCACTCCCTCTTTCCAAGCTCTGGAGGGAGTTCTGGGGGACAGAGAGGAACCGAGGGGGTCAGCGTAAACATAGGTTCTTCTGCCCACGAGGCTTTGGTCACGGAGTGAAGAGCCACAGTCCTTCGGGGGCGCTGCTCTCCGGGACGGGACGGGACACGCTGCGCGCTCTGCGACGCCCCGCCCCCTCAGCGCGCACCTCCTGACTCCGCGCCCCTCCCCTTCAGATGTTCCAGCACCTGATGCAGAAGTGGAAGCACAGCCAGGGGACATTCGGGCTGGTGACCTACACCCTCTACGACCTCACGGAGATCGACTCTGCAGGGGATGAGCCGTCGCTGCTGGAACTCATCGTCACCACCAAGAAGCGGGAGGTACGGGACCTTCAGGTCTGCGAGCGAGCGAGCGACGGGGGACGGATGCCAGGGTGTCCGAGCCGCTCGCTCCGTCCTCTTCCTTCGCCAGGCTCGCCACATCCTGGACCAGACGCCTGTGAAGGAGCTGGTGAGCCTCAAATGGAAGCGATACGGGCGGCCGTACTTCTGCCTGCTGGGCGCCTTATACGTGCTCTACATCATCTGCTTCACCATGTGCTGCGTCTACCGCCCCCTCAAGCCCAGGACGGATAACCGCACCCAGCCCAGGGACAACACCCTCTTGCAGCAGAAGCTACTTCAGGTGACACCCTAGAGCAGCAGGTGACACCGCGGGGCAGGATCAGACTTGTATCACTTGTATCACGTTCCTGTCCCACCACCCACATTTCTCCGCTCACCCAGGTCTCAAATAGGCACAAACTCAAAATGCACCCACACAGCAACGCGCATGCGCTCAAAGAGCAGAGTCTGAGATGGCCAAGCCTAATGGGTTAAAAAGCATTGGACAGGGCTCATGACCCTCTATGAGGGACACTGACTTCTGTCCGGGGCCAGGCAGGGCGGATGCATGGAAGCACCGAGTGCTCTGACCAGGTCTCTCCCCTCAGGAGGCCTACGTGACCCCCCAGGATGGCATCCGACTGGTGGGGGAACTGGTGACTGTCATTGGAGCCATGATCATCCTGATTTTCGAGGTGAGGCGTGGGCAGGGTCTGGGGAGGGGCCGTCTGCCCCCCCAGGATCCAGCCTGAGCCCCAGCCCACAGTGCCTTTGTGCCCTTCCAGATCCCAGACATCTTCAGGGTGGGGTTCACACGCTTCTTCGGACACACCATCCTCGGGGGGCCGTTCCATGTCCTCATGTGAGTCTCCTTCCTCTCGCCCCAGCCCCTCCCCTCACTAGGGCTCTGCTTTCAGTCCCTGGCTGTCCTGACGCCTGGAGGACC
>NW_011893750.1:2211-4007 GCF_000151845.1 Pteropus vampyrus | reverse complement strand
CTACCTTATTAGCATTCCTGACGTGGGATGATCTGGCCGTTATCAACATCACCCCTTCTAACCGCCCGCCACTCCCAGCAGGATCTCTCCTGTCCCACCCACCCACTTCTGCACACGGCTTCTTTTGCCTTCTCTCTAGCTCTGCCTTCGCTCACCTATCTACTCACCGCCCTTCCTTCCTTCAGGGCCTCGCCGGTGCTCTCATGTCTTGTGTTCACTTCCGTAACGGTTTATCTGCGGCGGTAGCACGAGGCCTAGCGTATTGCAGAAATTACTAGTTAAAAATCGTCTGTTAAAAAAAAAAAAAAGACTGACTCCCTGAATGAATGATGCTGGTGCCGATTGCCGCCCTGCCCTGCCCACCTGGGACCCGGCGGGAAACCCGGCACTCCTCACCACGTTGGTCACCCCGGGCCACTTTCTCCTCCCTTGGCAGGCTCGTCAGATCCTGGAGCAGACCCCGGTGAAGCAGCTGGTGAGCTTCAAGTGGAGAAAGTACGGGCGGCCGTACTTCTGCGTCCTGGGCGCCTTGTATGTGCTCTACATGAGCTGCTTCACCATGTGCTGCGTCTACCGCCCCCTCAAGTTCCGCAGTGGCAATCGCACCGACTCCCGAGACATCACCCTCCTGGAACAGAAGCTGCTGCAGGTGATTCCTGGGAAGGGATGGGAGGGAATGTAGACATGGTGCCGGAGACTGGAGTAACCCCACCTGGGAAAGACACCTCTCACTGGGCTCCAACAGCTGCAAGGCCTGACCCCCCAGGCAGAAATCAGACATGGGACCAGAGGGCCAGAGAGGAGGCCTAATGAGTAAAAACGTGTACTTGTCCAGGAAGCCACAGCGTCTCATGTCGACTTGGAGTGAATGCTCACTGTTACGCTGAGCACTTGTAAAATTCCTCTCCGTGTCGAGAGAAGACCCGCCTTTCGGAATGTGAACGTGCGTGGAGACCCTGTTGTTCTAAAGGAAGGGAAGTTGTGCCCCGAGGTAACTTCCTTCTGTTAGGGACATGGCCCTTCTGGCTTGCCTTCCCTCTTTGTACGGTCAATACGAGCACATTGGCAACGTGTCAGCTGTCCGACCCCCTGTCAGAGGTGCCGCAGAAGGATGCCCGCATTGCACAGCAGCTGAGCAAATAATCTCTGAGGTCTTGCCATCCTGTAGTGTCCTTCAGAGACCTGGGCGGCGAGGAAGGCTTAGTGGACGTGGGGAGGAAGCGTGAGAGCCTGCTGAAGGAGCAGCCCCTTTTTTGCGTGAAACAGAATGAGTAGACTCTAATGAGTACTTCTGAGCATGTACGTTCACCAAGCATAGGTACAGTGGGTTGGTGTATTGTTCAAAGGCCTTTTTTTTTGTCCTGGTGACCTGAAAATAGCCGAAAGGGTGTTCAGGCCTATGGGCAGAAAGTGAAAGACGGACGAAGAAGAATTTTGCCCGGCAAGGAAGAGATAGATAACTGGACATTTCTACTCTGTGCAGGGTGGGCCAGCCGCGGGCAGAGCTCGGCCTGGAGTAGGGTCAGAAAGAGAAGGTGGACTGCCTGCCTAGTCAAGGAGCAAAGTTAGACCAAAGATGGTGGTCACCGAGGGAGAACAGGGCAAAGTGCCTCACTCAACCCCAAAGCAGGTCGAGATGCTCCATCTGTCCTGCTTCTGTGACCACCTCTCAGTGTATAGACAGGTGCTCGTGTACCCAGAGCCGCCGTCTCTCACGGAGCAGGATTCGCTGCCTTGGCAGAGGTGGTCACAGGGCGGTCAGGGGAGGCTGCGTCCCATGCGTCTCAGACTGGGCT
>NW_011893750.1:0-2161 GCF_000151845.1 Pteropus vampyrus | reverse complement strand
GTCCCTCCCTGAGTCCAGATCGCACCCTGGGGTGGTTTGTAATGCCCGCGTCCACCCGTCCGTCCAGTCCCTCCAGCTTCTCACTCCCTCTTTCCAAGCTCTGGAGGGAGTTCTGGGGGACAGAGAGGAACCGAGGGGGTCAGCGTAAACATAGGTTCTTCTGCCCACGAGGCTTTGGTCACGGAGTGAAGAGCCACAGTCCTTCGGGGGCGCTGCTCTCCGGGACGGGACGGGACACGCTGCGCGCTCTGCGACGCCCCGCCCCCTCAGCGCGCACCTCCTGACTCCGCGCCCCTCCCCTTCAGATGTTCCAGCACCTGATGCAGAAGTGGAAGCACAGCCAGGGGACATTCGGGCTGGTGACCTACACCCTCTACGACCTCACGGAGATCGACTCTGCAGGGGATGAGCCGTCGCTGCTGGAACTCATCGTCACCACCAAGAAGCGGGAGGTACGGGACCTTCAGGTCTGCGAGCGAGCGAGCGACGGGGGACGGATGCCAGGGTGTCCGAGCCGCTCGCTCCGTCCTCTTCCTTCGCCAGGCTCGCCACATCCTGGACCAGACGCCTGTGAAGGAGCTGGTGAGCCTCAAATGGAAGCGATACGGGCGGCCGTACTTCTGCCTGCTGGGCGCCTTATACGTGCTCTACATCATCTGCTTCACCATGTGCTGCGTCTACCGCCCCCTCAAGCCCAGGACGGATAACCGCACTCAGCCCAGGGACAACACCCTCTTGCAGCAGAAGCTACTTCAGGTGACACCCTAGAGCAGCAGGTGACACCGCGGGGCAGGATCAGACTTGTATCACTTGTATCACGTTCCTGTCCCACCACCCACATTTCTCCGCTCACCCAGGTCTCAAATAGGCACAAACTCAAAATGCACCCACACAGCAACGCGCATGCGCTCAAAGAGCAGAGTCTGAGATGGCCAAGCCTAATGGGTTAAAAAGCATTGGACAGGGCTCATGACCCTCTATGAGGGACACTGACTTCTGTCCGGGGCCAGGCAGGGCGGATGCATGGAAGCACCGAGTGCTCTGACCAGGTCTCTCCCCTCAGGAGGCCTACGTGACCCCCCAGGATGGCATCCGACTGGTGGGGGAACTGGTGACTGTCATTGGAGCCATGATCATCCTGATTTTCGAGGTGAGGCGTGGGCAGGGTCTGGGGAGGGGCCGTCTGCCCCCCCAGGATCCAGCCTGAGCCCCAGCCCACAGTGCCTTTGTGCCCTTCCAGATCCCAGACATCTTCAGGGTGGGGTTCACACGCTTCTTCGGACACACCATCCTCGGGGGTCCGTTCCATGTCCTCATGTGAGTCTCCTTCCTCTCGCCCCAGCCCCTCCCCTCACTAGGGCTCTGCTTTCAGTCCCTGGCTGTCCTGACGCCTGGAGGACCTTAACCCCAGAGGTCCCTCTTCAGTGACGCACGCGTGACCCTGTGCGCTGAGCGTCCGAAGGCTGAATCTGAGTGTGCGGGTGCTGTCACAGTCGTGCTCTTGCTCTGGGGTCCCCAGGAATATCCCGGACGCCCTCTCATCACTCCCTCTCCCCCCAGCATCGCCTATGCCTCCCTGGTGCTGGTGACCATGGCGATGCGGCTCACCAACACCAGCGGGGAGGTGGTGCCCATGTCCTTTGCGCTGGTGCTGGGCTGGTGCAGTGTCATGTACTTCGCCCGAGGCTTCCAGATGCTGGGCCCCTTCACCATCATGATCCAGAAGGTGCGTGCCTCTCCCCCAGGGCCCCCCAAGGAGAAGGCGGTAGCCATCTCCGCAAAGGGCCCATCACAGACGCCTCAGGCTTGTGAGCCACCTCTGGTCTCTGTTGTATATTCTTTTCCTCCTCCTCCTCTTCTTTTTTTTTTTAATCCTTTAAAAATGTAAAAACTATTCTTAGTTCAAGGGCCATACCCAAATAGGCCAAGTGGGTCTGGCCTGCAGGGCGGAGCTGTGACAGTTAGGGTCAGACCTGCTGGAGGCTGGAAAGGGCAGTCGCTCAAGTGACAGGTGCAATGTTCTCCCTCCTCTCTTCTCTGCTAGATGATTTTTGGCGACCTGATGCGGTTCTGCTGGCTGATGGCTGTGGTCATCCTGGGCTTTACCTCAGGTAAACCACCCACCCGTTAGGGATGGGGACCACGGGAAGGAGGGGTTGGA
>NW_011893749.1:11448-12591 GCF_000151845.1 Pteropus vampyrus | reverse complement strand
GGGAAATGGGTCCTGAGGTCTCAGGGGTTCTGTCCCATTGAAGAAGAGCTGCCTGGGGGTGGGAGGAGCCTCAGGGTGAGCTCAGGTCCCGGAGGGCCGTCACACTCCTGTAGGGGCTCTCTTGGGGTCCTTGGAACCCTACAGGGAGGTAATCCTGGGCCAGGGTCCTGAGGGCCTGGGATGGACATCAGCAGGACAGATTCTCCAGGACTGGGTGGAGCTGTCGCCTCTCACCTCACTCATCACACTGCCCGGGGCGGGCATGCTCCCCAGTAGGGCTCGTGCCCGCCAGGGCCTGTCCTCCCTACACTCCCGGGAGGACCTAGTCAGTGGGCTGACAGGGTGGGCAATAGGGATGGCCAAAGCCTTCCTGTCAGCTCAGAGAGAGTGAGAAGGAGGGCAAGGCCAGAGAGCAGTTTCAGAGCCCAAATCCACGCCCTTGGAGTCACCATCTGGGCACAATCCCCTCTGGCCTGAGCCCCTCCCATTAGGTTTTCCCATATAGATCCTAGAGGTCTGAACCGAGACAGTAAAGTACAGGCCATGCAAGGGTGCTCCATCTTCCAGGGGTTCAGGTGGAGCTTAGGTGGGGGCCAGGCTCAGACAGGCTGTGGCCTGAGCCCAGGAGCTGCGAAGGGCCCCAGCACCCTCTCCCCACTGGGCAGTGCTCACCTCAGGGAGGATTTGTACAAGAAAGGCCGCAGGAAGCTGCTGTTCAGGAACTGGCTGAGGACGTGGGGCATGCGGTAGTCGCTGCGGAGCAGCCTGATGGTGGGCTGGAACAGCTGCGCCCAGGGCAGGCGGCCATGGCGGCGGTGGGCCTCCGCGTAACCGCGGAGCTCCCCAGGCACCCCGATCCATTGGGCCCCTGGAGGGCGTGGCAGCGTCACGCTCCTCCCTCCGGGCCGTCCCTCAGCCCGGTGGCTTCCAGGGCTGACCAGTGTTCTCCGTCACTCCTACACTGAACCCCACCAGCCTTGCCTCCAGCCATGGCAGCCAGAGTGAGCTATCTGGAGCTCACACCTGACTTCATCCTTCCCCACTCGAACTCCCCGTGGCTGCCCACTGCCCTCTGTACAGAGTTACAGCCAGGCCCATGGGGCCCAGCACAAACTGGTGTGAGGACCCCTCACCTCCACAACC
>NW_011893749.1:5440-8588 GCF_000151845.1 Pteropus vampyrus | reverse complement strand
TGGCATTTCTCTTAAAGGGCCCGCATGTAGACTTACTAGCTGATGAATTCACTCTGAGCAGCAGCTCAAAAGGTGCCAAGGACATACGACGAGGAGCTGGCTCCAGAGTAAGGGCTGGAGGGGCAGCTCTCTCCCAGACAGAAGTGCTGGTAGAATCCATTGCTTCTTTGTTGAGCCCTCCCCTCTCCTATGTACAGACACAGGTGGCCACCATATCCGAGTTTCCATTAACCTGGCTAATACTTTTCACTCCACCTTGGTGGGTCCCTGAGACCCTGCCCCACCTAAATTGCAGGCCCACCTAAGCCACTTCCAGTGGCTTTCTCATACAAATGGCCTGTCTTGGCTCATGCTGCAGATTTTCCTAAAATCTCTCAAAGATTCACAAAACCCAAACAAGCAGCACTGGGCCTTGGCATGCCCTGTACCTCTTGCTGAGTAGCCCCAAGCCCAGCACTAGCAACAGCTGGTCTCGATATGTGGCTTGGTTTCTTGAGACATCTCCCAGCCCGGTGCAGGTGGCAGCCATCTATGATTGCTTAGTGGCTCATGCCAGGTGGCCCTGGGCAGGGGACAGGCATGGCCGAACTTGGCCTGCAGCAGTGCCCCCCCCAGGAGGCCCCAGGGCTGACATGCTTTGTGGTCAGCTTCAGACCCAGCCAGAGCACTACCCAGGGCCACATTTGAGGATGACACGCCCAAAGGGAGGACAGAGCAGGCACTAGAGCTCTGCTAAAGTGAATCCTGTTTTGCAGGGTCAGCCCCCACACAACAGCTCCTTCCTCTGATGTGCAAACAAAAACCAAGGCTCAACTACAACACAACCCATACAAAGGACACACCTGAACCATATCATTCAGGTGATCAGGGAGATCGTGCCACTGGGTCTCACACAACACCTGTTACATAAGGCTACTCTACTAAGACCAGGAGACATAGTAGCCCTACCTGATACAGAGAAACAAACATGGGGAGTCAGCCAAAATGAGAAGACAAAGAAACATGTCCCAAATGAAAGAACGGAACAAAGCTCCAGAAAAAGAAGTAAACAAAATGGAGATGAGCAATCTACCAGATGAAGAGTTCAAAACACTGGATATAAGGATGCTCAGTGATCTCAGTGAGAACTTCGACGAAGAGATAGGAAACATAGAAATGGAGATAGGAAACAAAAAAGAACCCGTCAGAAATGAAGAACGTAATAACTAAAATGAAGAATGCATTAGAGGGAATCAACAGTAGATTAGACGAAACAGAGGACTGAATTAGCAATTTAGAAGACAAGGTAGTAGAACGCCTAATCAGAATAGCAAAAAACAAAACAAAACAAAACAAAACAAAACAAAAATAAGGATAGTTTAAGGGGCCTCTGGGACAACATCAAGTATACCAACATTTGCATCCCACAATACTGGAAGGAGAAGATAGAGAGCAAAGAATTGAAACATATATGGAGAAATAAGAAGTGATGAAAAACTTCCCTAACTTGGTGAAGGAAATAGATATACAGACCCAGGAAGCACAGAGTCCCAAACAAGATGAACCCAAGAGACCCACGCCAAGACACATCATAATTAAAATGCCACAGGTTAATGCCAAAGGTTAAAGACAAGGAGAGAATCTTAAAAGCAGCAAGAGAAAAGCACTTAGTTACCTACAAGGGAGGTCCCTTAAGACTGTCAGCTGATTTCTCAACAGAAACTTTGCAGGCCAGCAGGATTGGCATGAAATATTCAAAGTGATGAAAAGCAAGGACTTACAACCAAGATTACCCAGCAAAGCTACCATTTAGAAGGACAGATAAAGAATTTCCCTGACAAGAAAAAGCTAAAGGAATTCTTTACCACCAAACCAGTATTAAAAGAAATGTTAGAGAGACTTCTTAGAAGGAGGAGGAGGAAAACAAAAATATGAATAATAAAATGGTAATAACTACATATCTATCAATAGTTACTTTAAATGTGAATGGATTAAATGCTCCGATTAAAAAATAGAGCGGCTGAATGGATAAGAAAACAAGACTCTTAACATATGCCGCCTACAAGAGACTCACTTCAGATCAAAAGACACACACACAGACTGAAAGTAAAGGCATGGAAAAAGATAGAATTAAATATATATTTACCTGTAGAACTAAGACTAGAAATGATGATTATAATGGAAACAGGACAGCAATGCCATAGCTATTGTTCTGAAAATGTAGGTACAGTACAATTATAAAAAAATTGGGTGGGGATATTGTTTTGAGGACATGGCTCTTGTCTTTTACTTATGGGCCAATAACAGGTAAAAAAAACGTATACTTTTTGGCTTTACAGGCACCCAGTACTGGTAAAAATAAACTTCACTGTGTTATTTCACATAAAATTGGATGTTATGGATGTTAATTCGACCAATGAAATTTTTCCTTTTAATGATCATGTGAACAGAAAACCCAGCTGGTGGAAAGAGGGAAAAGTAACTCAAAAAATAATAGAAACAGCTAAAACTATGATAGGGGGTGAGGTCTGTCATGTGGCTATAAAGGAAGGGTGGGGTGAGAATGGAAGGGATATAGGAAAAATAGAATAAGTGCATCGATTGACTGATAGGTATTAACAGAGAGAAAAAAAGATATCCCTGTAGGTCCTATGCTGGGAGAGAGAAAGAACAGGGAAGAAAAGATGACTAATAGTTTCAGTATTACTCATAATAAGGGATAATATCAGTCAGCGTTCTCATAGAAACAGAACCAACAGGATAAACATATTTAGAGATATTTTTATTTTGAGGAATTGGCTCATATTATTGTGGAGTCTGGCAAGTGTGAAATCTTTGGAGCAAGCCAGTAGGTTGGAAACTCGGGCAGGATTTCTATGTAAGTCTGGAGACAAAATTCTTTCTTCTCGAGGAAATCTCAATTTTTGCTCTTCAGGCCTTCAAATGATTGGATGCAGCCCACTCACATTTTGGAGGGTAATTTGTTATACTTGAAGTCAACTGATTGTAAATGTTAATCACATCTACAAAATACCATCACAGCAACATCTAGACTAATATTTGACCAAACGACTGAGTATCAAAGCCTAGCCAAGTTGACACATAAAATTAACCATCATAGGAGCCAATAGAGAATATCCAAAAAAAGAAATAACTAAGAGTACTATAT
>NW_011893749.1:0-650 GCF_000151845.1 Pteropus vampyrus | reverse complement strand
ATAAACAACTGTATTCCAATAAATGTGACAATTTTCACAAACTGGACAAATTCCTTGGAAAGAGTTTAATAAATTCACAAGAAGAAACAAAAACTTGATAGCCTTATATTTATTAAAGAAACAGAATCTATTATTTAAAACCTTCACCCACACTCAAATAACAGTCTCAAGAGGCTTCGCCAACAAATTCTACTAAGCTTTTAAAAAGGACATAACACCGATCTTAAAAACGAAAAACAACAAAACAAAACCTACTGTCCCACAGCATGGAAAAAGAGGGAACTCCTCCCAGCTCTTTTTATGAGGCCAGTGACCTTATTACCAAAACCTGATGAAGATACTATTACAAAGGAAAATTACAGACCAGTATCACTCATGAACATAACACAAAAAATCCTAAAGAAAACATTAGCAAATCAAATCTAGTGATAAAAAAAAAAAAATGACATTAAATCAGAACAACTAGGGTTTGTTCTAGGAATGCAAGGGAGATTTAACATTCACTGCATTTCTTAAAAGGGAGAAAAATTATCTGATTGTCTTGATGATGCAGAGAATACATTTGATGTACAATCCGATAGGAAAATGGGCTAAAGATTTTAACGGAAAGTTCATCGAAGAGGATATCCAGATGACCAATAATCACTTCC
>NW_011893748.1:7132-7600 GCF_000151845.1 Pteropus vampyrus | reverse complement strand
GAGGTGAGCAGAAGGCCCCGGTGACGACCGGGTGACAAGAAAGCCGCTTCCCGCCGCTCCGCCTGCTGACTGCGGACAGACGCAGCTGAGGCTGGCGCCCCGCCGAGGAGGAGGCAGTGCCTGAGGCCCGGGGTCTCCGCAGAGCTCCTGGTACAGAACAGAAGCTCCTCGTGCCCACGAGGCCTCCCTGAGCCTCACTCCGTGCCTACCCAACTCCAGCTGGGAGTGAACCCTGGCTTGTACTTGCGCGAACTCTCCAAACGCACGTAAGAGGGCACCGGGATGTTGTGAGAGGCGGCCAGGGGGGATCTGTTTAAGAAACGGGCTTTTGCTTTCCATGTGAAAATGGTATTCGATGAAACACACCTTCTCACCCAAACATTCTTGAGTCATGAATCTTGCTGGTCATGACAACCTTTAAACAGGAAAACGGCAGTTTGAAGCCCCAAATATCAGAAATATTTATTA
>NW_011893748.1:3803-6019 GCF_000151845.1 Pteropus vampyrus | reverse complement strand
CTCTCCTCCTAATGCGCAACCGTGTGAGCGGCCCGTGGGTCTAGGACCAACGGCGGCACGTACGTGTCTGTCCTCGGCACCGCAGGCCACATAGCGTCCGCAAGGGCTGAAGGCCATCCCGCACGGGTAGCAGCGGCTCGGATGTCCCTCGAAACGACGCTCACACCTATGAGGAAAAGTGACAGATGTCAGGAGAAAAAACGATTTTTTAATTTTTAACACAAAATAGAATAAAGATACGAACCCGATGCTTTTCTTCACAAAAATGAAGAAAGTAACAGTGAAAGAACATTTTTAAATACGAGGATTAAACAGATCCTCAGGTTAGTCTACAGATCTTCAAAAATAATTAAAACACTTTTCGGAATAATAAATTGACAAAGATGACCAAACTAACACTAAACAAACTTTTTATATAATGAGACTATTAAATAACAAACATATTCTGAAGCTCTTTAAAAATATATAAACAAACCTTTTAAAATCATAAGTTATTTAAATCAATGATTCAAGGGCTTTGGGGAGGTGTGACATTCTATCAAGGCTGGTCAAGTTCTACAGGCAACTAGTTATAAAGTGCTATATAAAATTTATGTTAAAAAAATGTCAGGGAACTGATGCTAGTTTTGTTGAGAAAAACCCCCAGCACCTTCAGGGACAGCCAGAGCCATGCTGAGAAAGCCTTCGCCAGCATCTACCGGCACCGGGCGCCACGGCCCCGCCCAGCAGGCCCTCTGGCAGGCGACACCCCTCCACACAGCGCGGGGCTGGCCACTGGGGTCTGCACTTGTGTAGGATGAAAGAGGAGCATGGGGCACTCTGCCAATGACGTTCTCGTGGGTATAGAACACACGCGTGCACACGTGCGCGCACACACGTAAATGTTCCATGTGGATATAGGACACACGCGTGCACACGTGCGCGCACACACGTAAATGTTCCATGTGGGTATAGGACACACGCGTGCACACGTGCGCGCACACACGTAAATGTTCCATGTGGGTATAGGACACACGCGTGCGCGCGCACACATAAATGTTCCATGTGGGTATAGAACACACGTGTGCACACGTGCGCGCACACACGTAAATGTTCCATGTTGTTACAGGCATTACACATTGTCGGGATATAGGATTCAAAAGAACAGGGTAACATATCTTACAACTGTCTGGCATAACATGACTACCAGAACATACACTGTCAGAACAGGATAATTCACACGACACACACGGATGCACTTGTGCACGGATGTACGCACCACGCTGTTTAAGACCATCCGGTGGCCCCCTGGGCGCTGCCGGCCCTCAGGAGCCACAAGTCACACTCATAACACAGGGAAGACCAGCACCTGTCATTTTACCATTCCAAATTTATGTGACCTTCTCTGTGCATGAATCAGACTTTTCTTAGATCGGTCAGTGTGAATACATTCAGCACAGCCTTGTTGCATTTGGAAAAAAGAGACTGAACCGGGTTTACAAATATTTAAAGCGAAGCGCTTTCTGAGCTTTGACAGAAAGACATTTCCATGGTCTCTCGAGCTTCACTCCCAGCTGCAACCTGTAAACCAGGCCAGGCCTCACCTTAGAGTTCTCAAGTCCCACAGTCGTATCCCGTCACCAATGGCCATGGTTGCGAAAAGATTATAAACCTGAGGCTGCTGAGTCGTAAACGATGATCCCTATGATGCGAGGGGGAAAATCAAGGTGAGTATTAATAAACGTGATACCACCGATATCTAACAACAGAGAATCCACAAAAAAAATTTATCCACACAAAACTCCAAACTTTTCTTATTATAACAATGTCAGAATTAGACCCTAAAACCACCTATATGAATAGTTACTAATGGTACGTTTGGACCTTAAGACGTGCTGGTATATGTTTTCTCTATACATAATGCCACTGAAACTTTAGAACTACAGATGGTAAAAGATCAAAAGACTAAAATATGAGTACTCCAAGTCTATTTTTAAAGTATAGATCATAATCCGTATTTAATGTATTTTCGGAAAGATGTCCCTAGTAAGAGGCATTTAAAGTTTGAGATCAGTATAACCTGCTGATCGTCAAACCCTAGGACACGTCTGCAATGACGGGCAAAATCCAGCACGTGTCACTCAAATGGTGACTCCTCTGAGGACGTGCCTCTGACCAGATCATCAAGGCACTATGGCATTCGCCTCCCCCATGCTGCTGTCATAAGATTTAACATG
>NW_011893748.1:0-1928 GCF_000151845.1 Pteropus vampyrus | reverse complement strand
CATGCACAGTTTGGCGTCACTGGGCACAAGTCCAACACGCCAAACGCAGTGTGTACTTCTGATGCACACTCGGGAAAGATGCACACCACATTCAGAGAAGGAGGGAGGGGGAGCGGGGAGAGTTATATCAGGATCAGGAACCGTTTCATTTCCTTAAAAAAAAAAAAAACAGCAAGATCTTAAGCTAATAAAGAAACATATTTTAAAGTAATCATATCGATTTGTGACTATTGTTTCTGAAAATGTAAAGTTTTGTGTGATAAAATTGTTTCATTTAAAAACTGTATACTAAATTCTATTTAGTATTTTTTCATTTTTCAATTCAAATTAGCTGTCTAGTATTATGTATTTACGTGAGAAAATGCAAATGCCTTATTCAGACAAAGTCGACTTTTAAAAATATATAAAGAAAAAAACATCTACTATCCTTTTTAAAGATACCAATGAATCATAAAGGATTGTGGGTTTATTCTGAAGATAAGCCATTCAATGACATGACCCGATTTTAAAACAGGGGAACGTGGCACACGGTGCTGCAGTCGGGGCGGCAGGACCGTGAGCCTTGCCGGTGCCCGTGAGCGAGCCGCGGCGGAGGCCGCCCCGAGGCCGTTTTAACGACCGCGCGAGATGCTCGCACGAGCGCCGCCGAGGCACGACGGACATGGCTACGCTCGCGACGGAGCTGAAACGTTTTGGAAGGGACCTGCTTTTGTATTTTACTGCCATGCGACATTTGGGCCAGCTCCGGGCCGTGCCCCCTGATCTGGACCTGAAGGGTGACAGTGGAACCCTGATGTGCACCTTGTCACTGAGCGAAAGTCTAAGAGCAGTTTAAAGAACGAGTCACGAAAATTCGGTGGCCCCCGTAACCCTGCGTCCTCTCCCTCTCCACCAGACACGATCCAGCTGTTTATTTTTCAGGAAGTAAAACCAGCTATTTTCCCATGAAAAACCTCAGAACGATTTTTCCTAATAGGGCACCTCTCATCCTGGAGCAGGCCACGGCGACTCCCGAAACATCACAGTCGCAGGCAACAGTTTGAGGCCCACTCGGCCACTGCCGGGACACTGCGGAAGCGGCCACTCAACCGGGAAGCAGTTTCCAGCAGTTTCCTGGAGCAAATGCTCTGAAACTCTTAACAAGAGGACACAGGTGTTGAGAGAGAGGCACGATCCTTGAACTGGCATGCTAGGTGGTCACTGTCACCTGAGCGGGCCAGGCCGGCCCACCCCGGACACCCGGCACTCCTCCCCGCCGCTCACCGGGCAAGGGGACGGCTTGGCGCAGGGCCTCTGAGCGGGAAGGGAACGGGGTGGGGGCAGAGCCGGTTCTGTGGTGGACCGAAGGCGGCCGTGGGGTCACTCTGCCGCCGCCGGGGAGGGGGCCCGCAGGCCTCCTTCCGCTGCACCCCGCAGTGGGGCCAGATTGTGGCAGGAACTTACATGTCTGTGTCAGTTATCCGCCTCCAGCGTCTCAGGTCACTCACCTGCTGCTCAAAGGTTGGTGACAGCCACGGCATGCCAAGAACAAAACCCCACAACTGACTAGGGCCTACGAGCCCAACGCCTGGCACCCTCGCCCACCTCCTGAACTCTGCTCCCCAGTGCACCCTGGCTCCCCATCTACTGGACGTCCTGCCGCTGGAGGCACCTCTGGGCCACCCCGCTCCCCCGGCACCCAGCGTCCCGGGCCCGGTGCTCCGGCCGGCCACGGCAGAGTGCTGGCCGGTGTGCGTTGAGTGAGCTAGCTGGTAAGTTAACACATGCACACGCGTGCACACGTACATGGATGCGCGCACACACACAAACACACGCATGACCTCAGTGACACAGTAATATGGGGCCACTGACCAAAAGCGCCAGGGGCCTGGTATTCACCGGCAGAAAAGCACGTCCGCCCGCCTTCAGGGTTTTGGGGTCCGACCGGG
>NW_011893747.1:2506-5807 GCF_000151845.1 Pteropus vampyrus | reverse complement strand
TTATGCTTTCATAACATCAAAAACCATTTCATCTTTGTGCTTAACACATTATAATTTTACACAGAGATGTCATTTTATATAATTTATTGGTATGAATGTATTTGCCATCTCTTTCTTCCATTAGACTACAAGTTCCATGAATAAATAAAGAATGAATGCTCTTATATAATACTGTATTTCATTAGCTTTACACAGATCCTAGGGCATAAAAGATGATCAATAAATATTTATTATATGAGGGAATGAACGAATGAATGAATAAGTGTCTGTTCTCTGCCAAGAACAGTGCCATGTGTTTAAGAAAAAGTTACAAATTATACAAACAAAAACAGATCTCACTTTTTTCAAACGCTTCTTTTAGATAGTTTTGGGTTGATAATTTTGATTATCAGAGAGGTTACTGAAATTTATTTTAGTCTCTAAGAAATTAGTATGTAAACAAGACTGGTATTTTTTCCTGTTCTGCTTTCTTGCTAAAAAATGAAAATATAAGTTTCTCTTCATTTGACATGCAGAAATGGTTAGATCGAGTAAGGTAATCTTTGTTCCTGGACCAATACTTTCATATCTTGAAGGGAAAGGGACATTAAAAACAATGTCTCCACAATAAATGTTACTTTCTTATAATTTACGAAATTCCTAATCTTAATGTTTCAAGGTTTTTCAGAGTTGGAGTTATGATTAGCAATAGTCTTGCCATGTTTTGATAATCACTTGACCCTGTGATGGGAAACTGGGAAGAGAAAGGTGGTCTTTCTTATCATCCCACCTCTGGTAATCATAAATTGTGACAAAAGATTTTGTAATTTGATTAGGTATATAGCACGAGTAGAAAGAATAAAACAAAGGTACTATGGACCTTGAGCTTAGAGAGGATTTTATGGATTTGATCTCAAAGGCAAGGGAAGTAAAAGCAAAAATAAATAAATAAGAGTATATCAAACTAATAAGCTTATGCACAGCAAAAAACAAACAAACAAACAAAACAAAACAAAAAAACCCACCAACGAAACAAAGAGGTGACCAACCAAATGGGAGAAGATATCTGCAAACAACACCATTGATAGGGGCTAGTACCCAACATATATAAAGAACTCATACAACTTAACAACAGTAACAAAAACAACCCAATTAAAAAATGGTCAGAGGACCTAAACAGACATTTCTTCCAAGAAGACATACAAATGGATAACAGATATATAAATAGAAGCTCAACATCACTAGCTATTAAGGAAATGTAAATCAAAACCACAATTAGATACCACCTCACACCTGTTAGAATGGCTATTATCAACAAGACAACTAACAACAAGTGTTGTAGAGGTCATAGAGGGGGGAAAAAACCTCATAAATTGCTGGTAGAAATGTAAATTGGTACAGCCACTATGGAAACAGTGTTTAGGTTCCTCAAAAAATTAAGAATAGAATTACCGTATGACACAGCAATCCCTCTTCTGGGTATTTACCCCCAAAATTTGAAAACATTTATCTGTAAAGCTACATGTACATGTTCATTGCAGCATTGCTCTCGGTGGCCAAGATATGGAAACAATTGAAGTGTCTTTTGATAGATGATTAGATAAAGATGTAGTACATATATTCAATGGAATATTGCTCAGCTATAAGAAGAGAATACTGACATTTGTGACAACATGGATAGATCTTGAGATTACCATGCTAAGCAAAACAAGTCAGACAGAAAATGTTGAGAACAATATGATTTCACTCATATGTGGGATATAAAACTGAAAGCCACAAACAAACAAAACTCATAGATATAGACAACAGTTTAGTGGTTATCAGAGGGAAAGGAGGGGGACGGGATAAAAAAGGGAAAGGAGATCAGATATGTGGTGATGGAAGGAGATTTAACTTTGGGTGATGACAATACAAAGCAATATATAGATGAGGCATTATAGAATTGTACACTTAAAAGCTACGTAATTTTATTAATCAATGTCACTCCAAATAAATTTAGTTTAAAAAAGTGTTAAATACAATTGGAATACAAAAAAAAAAGAATACTTGCTGATAACTTTGATTTCCTATCTCAATTCATTCTTCTGAATAATAGAATAATTAAAAAATACAAGCTCAAAATTTCCATCTTTTTTTTTTTTTTATTGAAAATTAGTTAGCAACAGATAAATTAGAGCAGAGCCTGGCAGTGGAGATGGGAAAGAGAATGCAAACATCAAAAACTTAAAGAGAAAGTCAGAAAGAACACATTTCTGAAAGATTTCATGGTATAAAAAATGAAGTTCTACATTGAGAACATATTTGTTTCTAATAATAAATCTGTCAATGGCAGTCATAAATACCATTTCACAATATTCACACAACTCTTATTTGTCTGTTTTATACATATCAACTCCTTGAGGTAAGAGTATTCATACTCCTAAGTGGGAAATGAGTCTAATCTACAGATTTATTATATGTTTTCTGTTTATCAGTGCAATTCATCTTCAACTTCTGTACTGTTTCAGGCACAATTCATAATCTTGAGCAGATAGTGGCAAGTAACATATAAATCACATCTGAAAATTTCTATGTGCTCTGCATGGGACCTTGTCAACAACTGATAGAACTTCTAGAATGCAGCCAGCTATGGGACTTTCTCATCTACAAGACCTCCTACTCTTCATCATTTCACTACAGCTTAGTGCTTAAAGCACACAATTGAGATTTACAGCCATGTGCCGCTTAACAATGAGGATTCATTCTGAGAAATGCACCATTAGGCTATTTTGTCAATGTTCAAACTTCACAGAGTGCATTTACTCAAACCTAGATGGGATAGCCTCCACACCTAGGCCATATGGTATATAGTCTGTTCTCCTAGGCAACAAACTTATACAGCATGTTATTGTGCTGAATACTGTAAGGAATTCCAACACAATGGTAAGTATTTGTGTATGTAAAATAGCTAAATATGGAAAAAGTACAGAAAAATGTGAATAAGAAAATTTTTAAAAAGGTATACCTATATAGGGCACTTAGCATGAATAGAGCTTGGAGGGCTAAAAGTTGCTCTAAGTGAGTCAGTGAATGAGGGGTAAGTGACTGTGAAGACCTAGGACATTACTATACACTACTGTAGACTTTATAAACGTTGTGTATTTAGGCTACACTAAATTTATAAAACAACACAAGATTAAACCAAGCACAAGAGAAAATGATTCAATCAAGAGACATGATAATAAACATGAGATGTATGAAGCTGCTGCCGTCTTAACACAACATACTGTTTTACAGCAAATTTTTTTTATAGAGAGAGTACATTCTAAAATAACAATAAAAA
>NW_011893747.1:0-556 GCF_000151845.1 Pteropus vampyrus | reverse complement strand
ATGTTTCAATTCTTATTTTTATCCATTAAAATGCAAATAATGTAGGGTTTTCTGATTGTCTAATCCTTGGGGAGCTTTTGGATATGCAACATTGAATACGTTTTCAGAGTGAATTCTTCTATATCCTTCATCTACCCACTTCCAATATGCAGAACACAATGAGTGATTACTGTTAAACCAGGAAAGCGAGATATATGTAGAGATTAAAAATGACCTTGCTCTCTTGGTCTCTATTCAGAACTAGTTGTACAAGGCACAGAGACCATTTGAAAAACTCGAGGTTGCACATGTTATTTCTACAGCTCTTCCATATCATGATTTCAAAGCTATTTCACTGACATTGGTTGTATGTTACTTGAACTCTAACGACAAAAATAACACTACTACCTGTGTAATTAATATAATAAAAATGATTCACTATGAAAGTCTGTAGGTTTTAGAAATATAGAAAGATAGCTTTTTGTCAGAGGTTTACTTCAAAATAAAATTTAAAGTGCTACAAAAAGAATGAAATTATGTATAGCAGGGAATTTTTAAGCCATATATATCTTTTTAT
>NW_011893746.1:10003-10661 GCF_000151845.1 Pteropus vampyrus | reverse complement strand
ACCAGCATCACCTGAGGCTACAGGACTGTGCTAAGCAGCCTGGACGGTGACGACGAACTTCATCAAGTCTAGGCCTGTATACTAACCTCAGACCTCGGGGAAGCAAGTCACCTCCCACCTGAGCTCGGGGGACGCTCCCGTCCTGGACATCTGTTAAGGGAGACTTTTTTTTTTTCTTTTTAATGTGATGACCGCTGAGGGTTTTTCTCACTGTGCCGGGAAGGGCGAGGATGCTGCAGAGGCTGCCTCGGATCTGGGCCACTTCCTCGTCGTCTGCCCTGTGTTGGGAAGGCCTCCGGCCCGTGTTTAGCAAAGTCAATGTCAAGACCATGAACCGTGTGAAGCTCAGCACAGGCCGAGGTGTTCAGGCCCCAAGGACCACCCCTAACCCACAGCGGGGGAGAACCTGTTGCAAATGGCTTGGGCCATGCTTTTCACATCGTCCAAGACAGAAACACTCAGTCTTCCCCATGGACAAGCTATAGTGTGTTTCCTGCTTCTCCATACTCGTCCACCCCACCTCAGGCCAACCTGACCTTTGCCCGGCGGACACGCAGGCGCCTGCTCGACCTCAGCTCTTGGCCCCACGGGGGACTCTGAGCCCGCTGACTTCCTGCCACGACGTGCTGGTCTCGCCCGTGGCTCAGCTTCTGTCATC
>NW_011893746.1:5786-7258 GCF_000151845.1 Pteropus vampyrus | reverse complement strand
CCACCTTCATTTTTTACATAGTATTAATAACAAGTATGCTCCATAACTGACTCGGAACATTCCCGAAGATGCTTGCGAGCCTGCGCCAGCCAGCCGGGCGCACACTGGGCGTGCGTCAGTGAGTGTAGGTGTGATTTAGGAATGGCCGGCGATGCTTTCAGACACAGTGGGTGTGTTCCCCATCTAGTTTCCCTCGGCTGTAATTTGGCCGGCATCTAAGCCTAGCGTCGCCCCCTTCGGTGTCAGCTCCTGCCTTTGGGCACGGTCTCAGGCCCTGCGTCCACCCTCTGGGACCAAGCTGAGATAGGCCAGTCCCCAGCGAGATAGGCCGGAGCGGGTCTGAACTCGTGGCCCCACCAGAAGCACAGCCTCCGCCATGAAGAGAAGGTGCTGGAAGCCGTGTGAGCATTAGGAAGAGAGTGCCGGCCAGTGACTCAGAGCCTAGCGCGGCCATAAAAACGTGCCCAGGGTTACGTCCTCAGAAACAAGGTGTTGGCCTCTCAAGGGTTTAATTTTCTCTCCCTTAAAAACCGAACCCAAAACGTTAATTACAGGCAGATCATAAAACTCAAATGCCAGTATCAAAGGGCATGTCCAAGAATATGTACGTATGACTTATACATCTTGTCACGCTTTATCAAATGACTAAAAATTTTTTTTTAAGTTTTTTTTTTTTTTTTAACCCCACTTAACTGTGTTAGTCCTATGATTGATTGGGTGGACTTTTTTAAGTTTTATGTTTCATAGCACCCAATTCTTAGTGACAACAGATCTTAACGTCTTTCAAGAAGGGTCTTTTCGCTTCAAAACATACCCCTGCAAAAACATTTTCTCCATCCCCCACTGCCGTTTTGCTGTTGGAGTGAACGGGGGTCCTACCGGTGAGTGGCCACTGGCTCCTTGCGCTTCTCCACCTGCTAGACCCACTCCGGCATCTGCTCCCGTCTTGTGTCATCCAGGAAAGAAGCATTATGGAGTCCCCAGCTCCTCTCAGAAGGTCCCTGGGACCTTCTTGGTATAAACAGCGTTCAGAAGCAAGCAAGCAGATGACCAAATTGCAAGAGATACGGTAGGAAAAACATTTTTGAATCGGCACCTTCTATTCGTGGTAGATGTGTAGTAATAGGTTGAACAAGAAAAAAAAAAAAATAAGGTACATTTTTCTCGATCGAAAAAGCCTGGGAAAAAAAATAGTCCTGTAACTTCCTATCTTTTAGTCAGGGGGAGATGGCGATCTTGAAACACGCCAGGATGGTTCCCTCCCAAGAGGGACCTGGAGAAGGAAGAATGTGTGTGACGCTGGCTGAAACAGCATTGTCACCCACGGGCCGAACGACTTTCATGCTGATAGATCCTTTTCCTTGTGACATACCTGCGTTAGCGAAAAGGTCACTTCAGTTTTCGAAGGAGGATGCTTTTCTTGTTGGGCTTAACTGATGATATTTAAATGTCCCCGTTTTTCTTGTAAATCT
>NW_011893746.1:0-2213 GCF_000151845.1 Pteropus vampyrus | reverse complement strand
TCATTAAAAGGGAAGCTCAGAGGGACGCTGCTTTTGCATAGCTGCTTCAGGCGCCCCGTTTTCCCAGGGCTGGGTCACCTGTGCAACCTCGGGGGCTCGGGCTCGTTGGGGAGCACTGTTCCGTCCTACCAAACACGGGGCCTCATCTTCAGAGGATTCTTCCAAGGAAAAATGGGCATCACCTCCCCGCCCCCCAAAAAACTCCTTCTGGTGATTATGTTTTCCTCCATTATCCTATTTTCTGTTTACTAAGTCCCACAAAGACCTGAACGAGAAGTCAGACGCTGTGTGCTTGTCTTCCTTAACCTCGAGGAAGAAAGAACATCACCGAATTCCCAGGGAAGGCACCAGGCGGGTGGTTCTCAGAGTGTGGTCCGCGGACCCCTGTGGGGCCCGTGGCAGGGCGTTTCCTCCAGGTCACCCCAAAAGCACACCTGCCTGAGGCCTTCCTGCCCTGTTTCCGCCCGACCAACAGACTGCAGCAGGCGGAAGCCGGCGTCAGAGCCCGGCTGGTAAAGAGATTTGCAAATTAGAAACCAAGGTGTTGACGGGATTCACAAAGATGGGGAGCAACGCCACTCAATGTTCTGTGGTTTCCAGAAACGTATTTATTTTTTGATCAAAAAAACGTTCCTTATGTTAACGTGCGAGGGATTTGTTACTGTTATTTTTCATTGAATTCATAAGATACATTTTTTTTTAATTCTTCAGTTCTTGGTTCTAATGGGATAAGCATGGGTAGAGATGACCCACACATCCAAAGCTCTTTAGGGTCCTGGATAACTTTTAGGAATGTTAAAGAGATCCCGAGGCCAAGACAGCACTAGGAACACATGGAAACGTTCAGCTGTGACATCTCTCGCTGCTCTAAACCTTAATTTTGAAGACCGTGGGCTGACAAACCTCTAGACAACAATCAGGAATTTCCCCAAACGGCTCACGATGACCCTTAAGGCCAAAGCCCGAGACTAGCCTTTGAGCGAAGACACGGGGACATACAGAGCATGAAGACCTCCAGCAATCCAGAAGAGTGGCAGCGAGGCCGGACGCGTCACTGACCCAAGGCGCTAAATCTCTGGAGAGCCGCCCGCGTCATGTGCTTCGGCGGCCAGTTCCTTCTCTTTGCCGAGGGGACTTTCACGGTGTGGCCACACCACAGTCACACCACTCACTTACTGGAGGACATCTGGGCTGGTTCCTTCTTCCTTGCCCTATATACACACAAGTGTAAAAGAAGAGTTTTATTCTCAGTGCAAAACAAAAAAAAAACGAAAAACAAAAAAAACTCAATCTATTTCAAGTTTGTTTTTTTTAAGCCATCTCAGTCTCTCCCTGTGAGCTGCTAATTTCTCCATTTCATGTCTGCCCTTTACGAGTCATTATTGAACCTGGACTCACAGATTTATGTTTCCAAACCGTCAGCTCCGCAAAAAGCACTGCTCTGGATACATTTAGATGTTTTATTCCATTCTATCTCTCTAGTTTCTCCATAAGTACGAGTTACATGAATTAGCAATTTAGCGACTTTACAGACAATTATGCCCACAATGACTGTTTTACGGGTGATATATTTTTGCTTATAGACAATACTAGAGAAATTATGTTTCTCACGAAATTTTAAGTCTTTTAATTAACCTTTTTAATCAACAAATATAAAACATCCGAGAAGGCACATATAAACGAATGTCCAGTTTAATAGATAATTTTACGCTGTACACCTGTGTGCTCGGCAACCAGACTGACACACGGAACATTTCCAGAACCCCAGATGTTTCCGTGTGTCGCTTCTCAGGTGTTGCCCACTGCCCAGCGATATAACCACTATCCTGCCTTCTCTGACCGTCCCAACCCTTACAGCCGCCTGTAGAGCTTAATGCATTTGTGGTTTCCCTGCCTCCGTTAGCGACATAGCTGGTCCCGCTTCCTCCGGCGCCGCGCTTCTGCAATACCCACCCACGTCGCTAGATGTCGCTATAGTTTACTCGTCACGGCAGTGCGTTCATCGCGTCCAGCGGTATTCGGCTCCATATTCATCCGTGGAGCTGCTGACGAACGTTTGTTTGTTCCCAGCACTGGGCTGCTGTGAACAATCTTGTTAGCCCATTTTTGGGGGGTTGTGTGCTAGTGCGTTGTGTGTTCATGTGGGCACGTGCATGCGTTCCTCTGAAGGATATTTCAGGAGCTGGATTTCTGGCTTATAGCATCTACATCTC
>NW_011893745.1:4041-6343 GCF_000151845.1 Pteropus vampyrus | reverse complement strand
TTTTTTTAATTAAGTGACAACAAGCCCCAAAGCCAAGGCCACTAGTGGCAGGAGGGCAGTCATTTTCAGCAGAAAGGCTTAGCCTAACACTGACCACCTCTGAAATGCTAGCAGGAAATGAACATTCTGGAGGACTTTAGGGAGCTAAGCTGAGTAAGTGGAATGCAATTCAGCTACTGAGGGCAAATTCATATGGCCCACCTTCCAGAAGCCTTCCTGGGGCTCTGCAACCTCATGTGATGCTTCCTCCACCTTTATCCCTTATCCCACTCTCACCGCTGTGATCACTGCCTAGTTTCTAACTAGGTTATCTATCTGCTATTAGATAACTGCAGATATCTAACCTCATCTCTCCTACCAGACAGTGACTTCAGCCAAGTGACACAGAGAAGCTGCTTAATAATTATTTGCTGAATGTGTAAATGATCAGTATCCAGTGAGGGCTGGGCATGTATTTATTGAACAGAATAATAATACTTATTGAACAGAAAGGATCTTCCTTAGAATAACCCTTACCTATGTTTTTTATACAAAACAAGTTCTTGATAAATATGCATTGCCTTGGTGGAGTGGATGTGGCCTCATGCACTCCCAGCCTGCTGTATGATTTTGGAAAAATTTCTTAACTTTTCCGAAAGGTGCCAGGATTTCCTCATATATCAATAAAGAGAAAAAAGAGGTAGAGAATGATGTCCTGGGTCAGGGAGACCTGAAACTGAGTGGGAGGAGAGGAGATGGCGATGATGGTGCACAAGAGCCCCCAAGGATTCTTAGGTGTCCAGGAAGGCAGGTAGGTGCGAGAGAAGCATAATGACTAATGAGAAGCCGCTGGAGAGAGGCCTGGGTGGAAAGAATGTTTCATCCCCTGACATCCCTCACCCAAAGCCGCTCCTCCTCACTGTCTCTTGGCTTCCAGTGGCCAGTGGTGCTGAGCAGAATCCTGCATCCAGAGGGACATTTGGCCAGATTCTCCCCATCGCCTGGGACTGGATGGGTGGAGTCCCAGGCCAGGCGTGCTTCCCTCTGGTTGGTGCATCACCGAAGACACCAGTCCAAGGGCTCCAGCAGAATCCAGAGTGCTCACACTTACACGGGACACTAGATCAGCTAGCACAGAAGGTCCCCACACTCTAGGTTTTACAGACGAGTAAATTTTAAATGAGCAGGAAGACCAACCTGATGACCAGCTGACTTTTAATTTTGCTCAGAAAAGAACATTGAAAAAAGAAATATCACAATGTTCTGTTTCTTGATCTGAGTGGTGGCTACTCAGTGTGTTCACTAAGTGGAAATACATCAAACTAAATGCGTGTGAGCAAGTGTATTCTTTCTATGTGTTAGACTTTGTAAAAAGTTTACTCAGAAAACTACCATGTACACCATCATTTCATCTTTTAAAAAGACATTTTAATACTATAAAATGGGAAAGACATAATCTCAATACAGGACACTCGGTCCTTCTAAAAAAGTGCAGTGGTAAATTTACAATAGCATACTTTACATGTATGATAGTAAAAACAAATCTGGGTGAGAAATCAAAGCTTTGTTTCACAATATTACTCACTCATTGGTTTTGTCTATTCAGGGATTCAGGCACAGAGTTCTATATCCAGACTATTCTTAAGTTTTATCATAGTTATTGAGGAAAAACCTGTTTCACTGGGTTATCTTGAGGAAAATAGAAGCCACAACCAATGTAGGGTCACTGAATTTGGGATGTTCTGTGAGAGCTGAAAGAGGCTGAGAACCCAGACAGCAGCCACCAGCCCCTGCTCCTGCAACCACTTAAGGGGCAGAAGGCCAGGAGCTGGGACTCAGAACTAGAGAGCACCCTGATCACTCAGCACAGAGTAGTCAAACCTTTACCTGAAAGGGATGTGCAGAACAAGGAGAACTTTGTCAGAGACCCTGACCAGTTGCCCCAACCACAAGCTTCTGGAAACCCACCTCTCTGTCAGACTCCCTTCTATGAAAGCTGAGGCCTGAAGAGAAGTGATTTACCAAAAGTCACACAGTAAGTTAGTGAAGAGTTGAGGCTAGAACCTGGGTCTCTGGCCTATCAGCTCCGTGTTTTCCCCAACCACCCTGGCTCTGGGGCTCCTGCTCACAGGTCCTGCCATGTTGTCATAAACTCTTCAGGGCTCCAGCTCTGGTGGCCAGAGCTGGGCTGGTGTTGGGCTGCAGAGGATCAAATTACCTGCCTGGAGAGGGTCCCCATTAGGAGCCAACCACTCTCCAGCTTGGCAGGAGGACAACTTGGCAAGGCTAGGCTCATGGAAGATGCCAGAGCTTCTACAATGGA
>NW_011893745.1:0-851 GCF_000151845.1 Pteropus vampyrus | reverse complement strand
AGCAAGCAAGCAGACCCTGGGGGAGGCCTAACCAAACACAGCGAAACCTTTGTGAGCTCTTGGCTCTCCCCACAGCTCCCTCCTCATCCTTGTCATCACCTGCAAGGAGCCCTAGGGGTAGGACTGCAGGTGAGGGGGAACAGCTCCCAGGCTCTCTGGCCCCCATCACCTCTAGCAATCTTTAACCACCTTAGCCTGCCCTTCAAGGGCCCAAGGATCTGATCTCAGCCCCTCTCTCCAGTCACAACTCCCTCCAGCCTCCTCCTTCCCTCCCAGGCTGCCGCCCTGTCTTTACACATGTGATCCTCTCTCCCTTTGATTCTCTGGAGAGGCGTGAACAAGACCAAGGCTGTGGAGGGGCAGGGAGAGGCCTTTCTTCCGGGAGAGGTCAGTCAGTATTGTCTCCCCATCCTCTCCTGCTGCTACAGCAACACTTCACCACCACCCTGGCCAATCTTTAACCACTCACACCTTAGTTTAAGTCTCCACTGGCCTGGTGGCTCCAGCCCTGAGAGTCACTTTCTTCCTCCGTTCAAAAAGACGAAATTCCCGCCATGGGCAGGCCCTAGTAGAGCAGCTTTCTGTCCACTCAGAGGCTTGAGGAGATTCCTTTGATTCTGTCCTTGCCCCACCACACCAGGCATGTCTGTGCCGGGTGCCTCATCACCACCCGGGACAGCTTGGGCTCCAAGAACCTGAATTCTGAAACCTCCATCTCTCTGAGGTCTAGCCTAGTATGAGTCACTGCTCAGAACTCTCCCCCAGTAGTTCAGACCCCGGGGTATTCCTTCCTCGTTCTTCAGGTCTGGCTGGGAGAAGTGCCCTTGTGACATTCTCACTGAGCACTGCCC
>NW_011893744.1:4553-6031 GCF_000151845.1 Pteropus vampyrus | reverse complement strand
TACACTTAAAATGGGTAAATTATATAATATGTGAAATATATGTACATATATGTATATGTATAATACATATATATGTATTAGAAGTAACAGTACCATTATTCATACAGCACTCTTTTCCACCAGTGAGCCTGGAATAGCTCATAAATCGTGGGTTGTTAAATAGCCTGCTCAGAAGAGTCTTGCCCCCAAAGCTAGGAATAATTAGCCCAATGCTAGGCACTGCACTGATACCACTTAACAAGTATTAAAAGCAAAATCTAAAAAGGAAACAAAAACATTTCCATGGAACTTACCTGCACCCCAAAACAAAGGTTAACTATTTTTAGAAATAGAAAGAGATACAACAATAAACAAGAAAAAATTCACAATGTCTGACTGGCATCTAAGCAAAAATGAAGATAAAAGCAGTACAATGAAAATCATAATAAGAATTTTTTAAAACTATTAGACCCAGAAATGTTAGAATTAGTAGACAAGGACATTAAATAGTTATGATAGGTTTATTCTACATGTTAAAAATTTTAAGCAGAGACATGGATAATATAAAAAAGATCAGATGAAGATGAAGTGACATTAATGACAGATTAGACACTGTAGAAGAAAATATAATCGATCTTGAAGATATAACAATAAAATTATGAAAATAAAACACATAGGAAAGAAAGAATTTTTTAAAAAGTGAAACAGTGAACTTTGAACTGTGGAACAACTTTAATGGATGAAAATTTTCCAAATTTGATATAAAAAACTATAACTCCACAGAGGCAAGAAGCTCAAAGAACCCCAAGCACGGGAGACATGAGGAAAACTGCACCAAGGTGCAAAATACAATTACTGAAAACCATGTCTAGAGAGAGAATTTTATAGCATCCGAAGGGCAAGGACATGCTAATTACAGAGAAATAAAGATGAGGGCAAGAGCAGAATTCTTGTTAGAAATGATACGAGTGAGAAAAAAAGTAAAAGAACATCCTTAAAGAACTCAAAGAAAAACATCGTGTCAACTCGGATTTCTAGAGCCAGTGAAAATGCCTTTCCAAACAGAAGATGAATTAATGATATTTTTTTAAAAATCTTACAAAAGTTGTTTAGATCAGTCAGTCATCAGCACAGCAGTAGATCATCACTGAGAGATTCACGGGACAAGAAATGCGATGGGAAGATGTTAGCCAGGAGCAACGCGAGGCTTTTCCTTAGAACATGCGCGAAGTGGCCAGTGGCAATGAACAACAGACAGCGCAGGAGGTAAAAAGGCATCGTGAAATAGACTCGATGTAAAAAAAGGTGGAAACACAGAATAAAGGAAACAACAGATGGTACAAATTCAATAAATTTTCAAGATGATAGAATTAAACCTAATTATTTCCATAATTAAACTAAATATAAATGGCATAAATATTCCATTTAAAAGGCAGAGATTGAATAAAAGAACGAGACGCAACTATATCCTGTCTACAAGAAATGTACTTTTAAAAGGC
>NW_011893744.1:2453-2773 GCF_000151845.1 Pteropus vampyrus | reverse complement strand
CTGCTGGCTTTGAAGGTGGGGAAGGGACATGAACCAGTGAACTAAGGAATGCGGGCAGCTTCTAGAAGCTGGAAAAGGTGGCCAACAGCTTGATTTTAGCCCAGTAAGACTTTTGACTCGCAGAACTTGGAGTTTATAAGTATGTACTGTATAAGCCAGTAAACGTGTGGTTAATTTGTTACAACTGCAATTGGAAACTCATACAGGCCATGGCTTGTCTTTGCGGGATGGACTACAGCGATGGCAAACAGTCTAGTTTAAGCTATCGAAATATTTATGCTTTCCTAAATGATTTTCCTAAGAATTTTATTTCTTCTTCC
>NW_011893744.1:0-528 GCF_000151845.1 Pteropus vampyrus | reverse complement strand
ATAAATATATAATAAACAGATAAGTGCATTTTATTGCAAAAATATCACCTCTCATCACCACAGACACACCTATCGTGCCGTTCGCCCAGAACGATGCTCACCTGGTTTGACATTTAAATCAAACATGTCGCGTGAATCCCTTTCAAACCGGCATTGGCTGAAGTTCTGCCCACACACGAGTAGATTCCTCTGCTTCTCCTAACTGATCGTCCTGGGGAAACGTGGGACGAGCTATCCGACTGACTTGACTTCCAAAAGTCAAACAGCGCAGTGACATTATTTAGAGGCGAGACCATTTTTATGTACAGCATTATCCCAAAGTTTAGGGACAGTCACCTTCAGGTGGCTTTGAGTCTGGCTCGCCTGTGACCAATCGGTGATGCTGCCGGTGACGGGCCTGAAACCTTGCACCGGCTCCCGAGCTGGCTGTGTGCAGTTGACCAGTTGACCCATCTCTACCACAGCTAGATGGCACAAATCACGCTGAGAGGTCGTGAAGCTTAGTTAATATTTAAAACGTTTGATGTT
>NW_011893743.1:0-5153 GCF_000151845.1 Pteropus vampyrus | reverse complement strand
GGATCATGTTAGCTTGAGGTTTAGAATTAGTTTTTGTGTTAATGTTCATGAATTGGTTTTGGGTCATGGTTAGGTTTAGGTAAGGTTAGATTTATGTTTAGTATTAGGTTTGGTTTGGATTAGGGTTAGGATTAGCGTTAGCGTTATTATTAGTGTCAAATTTAAGATTAGTATTAGTGTAAGAAATAGGGTTGTAATTACGATAAGGATTAGCTTCAGTTTTAGGTTTACGATCAGGGTTACGTTAGGTTTAGGAATAGGATTACCATTAGGATTCAAGGTAGCTTTAATTAGGGGTAGGTTTTTGGTTAGGGTTAGGTTTAGGGATTATGGTTAAGTTTAGGGTTAGGGTTAAAGATAAGGTTAGGGTTAGAGTTAGGGCTTGGGTTAGGGTTAGAGTTAGAGATTAGGGTTTGTTTAGAGTTAGGGTTAAAGTTAGGATTAGGGTTATTGTTAGTGTTAGGATTATAGTTAAGTTTAGGGTTAGGGTAGGGTTAGGGTTAGGGTTAGGTATACAGTTAAGGTTAGCTTTAGGGATAGGGTTAAGTTTAGATTAATTGTGTTATGCTTTGGGTTAGTTTTAGGATTATGGTTCGGGTTTGGGTTAGGGTTTAGGATTATTTTTAGGGTTAGTTTAGGGTTAGAATTATGATTAGGATTAACTTTACTGTTTAGGTTAGGATCGGGGTTAGGGTAAAATTAATTTTAGAGTTAGCGTTAGTTTTAGCCTTAAAGTTAGCGTTAGGGTTAGTTAGGGTAAGGGGTTAAGGTTATATTTATTATTAGTGTAAAATTTAGGGTTAGGGTTGGTGTTAGAGTGAGAAATAGAATTAGGGTTAAAATTAAATTTAGTTTTAGGGTTAGGATCAGAGTTCGGAATAGTGTTAGGTTTAGGGTTAGAGTTTGGGTCAGCATTAGCGGGTGTTTTGATCAGGCTTAGATTTTGGTTTAGGGTTAGGTTTAAGATAAGCGTTAAGGTTAGGGTCATTGTTAGTCTAAAATTTAGGGTTAGCGTTAGAATTAGAGTTAGGATTTGCTTTAGTTTTAATGTTAGGATCAGGGTAGTGTTAGGTTTAGAGTTATGATTAGAGTTAGGTTTACGGTTAGGGTTAGGGTAGGTTTAGCTTTATAGTAAAAGTTAGAGTTAAGTTTAGGTTTAGGGTAAGGGGTCAAGTTTTGGTTTATTTTTAGTGTGTAATTTAGGGTTAGGGTTAGTGTTAGTGTACGGGTTAGAATTAGCGTTAGATTAGTTTTAGTTTTAGTGTTAAGACCATTATTAGGGTCAATGTCAGAGTTAGTGTTAGGGTTAGGCTTAGGGTCTGCTTTAGAGTCTAAGTTAAGTTTAGGGGTAGGTTAGAGTAAGGGGTTAGGGTTGGGGTTAGTGTACGTGTTAAATTTTGTGTTATGTTTAGTTTTAGGGTTAGGGTTAGAATTAGGTTTAGGATTACCTTTAGGTTTAGGGTTAGTATTAGGGGTAGGGTTAAGGTTAGAGTTAGATTTAGTCTTAGGGTTAGGTTTGCCTTCGGTATAGGGGTAATGTTAAGGTAAGGTGTTATGATTAGATTCATTTTTAGTGTATAATTTAAGGTTATGGTTAGGATTGCCTTTAGTTTTAGGATTAAGATCAGGGTTATGGTTTGTGTTAGGGTTAGGATTAGAATTAAGGTTAGGTGTAATTTTAATTTTGGTTAGGTATAATTTGAAATTTGGTTAGATTCAGGGTTAGGATTACGTATATGTTTAGTTTTAGGGTTAGGGTTAGAATTAGGTTTAGGATTACCTTTAGGTTTAGGGTTAGTATTAGGGGTAGGGTTAAGGTTAGAGTTAGATTTAGTCTTAGGGTTAGGTTTGCCTTCGGTATAGGGGTAATGTTAAGGTAAGGTGTTATGATTAGATTCATTTTTAGTGTATAATTTAAGGTTATGGTTAGGATTGCCTTTAGTTTTAGGATTAAGATCAGGGTTATGGTTTGTGTTAGGGTTAGGATTAGAATTAAGGTTAGGTGTAATTTTAATTTTTGTTAGGTGTAATTTGAAATTTGGTTAGATTCAGGGTTAGGATTACGTATAAGGTTAGGGTTTAGGTTTAGTTTAGGATCAGGGTTAGAGTTAGTGTTAAGGTAAGGGATTAGGGTTAGGGTTAGAACTATGTTTGGGATTATTGTTTGGAGTTGGGTTAGGGTTATGGTTCAGGTTAGGTTTAGAATTAGGTTGGTATTACCTTTAGTTTTAGGGTTCAGATTATGGGTAGGGTTAGGGTTAGAATTTGAGTTAGTGTAGGGTTAGGTTTGCAATAGGTTTAGTGTTAGGGTTAAGGTAAGGGGTTAAGATTAGGTTTGTTGTTAGTGTATAATTTAAGGTTATGGTTAGAATTAAAGTTAGGATTGGCTTTAGTTTCAGGGTCCAGTTCAGTGTTATGGTTTATTTTAGGGTTAGGTTTAGAATTAGGGTTAGGAGTAGCTTTAATTTTTGGGTTACAATCATGTTTAGGGTTAGGGTTAATATTAGGCATAAGGTTAGCATTAGTTTTAGAGTTAGACTTAGTGTTAGTGTTAGGGTTAGGGTTAGAGTTAGGATTAGTTTAGGATTAGGGTTAGGTTTAAGTTTAAGTTAGTGTTAAGGTTAGGGTTAGAGTTAGGGTACAAGTTTAGAGTTAGGATTACTGTCAGGGTCTGGGGTAAGTTTTAGGTTACCTCAAGGGTTAAAATTAGGTTTAGGGTTAGGCTTAGTGTTAGGGTTAGTTTTAGGGTATGGTTTGGGTTAGATTACAGTAATGTTTAGGATTAGGGCTAGGGTATGAAATTAGAGTTAGAATTAGTATTAGGTTTAGGATTAGGGTTAGGATTAGTTTAGGGTTACGGTTAGTGTAAATTTTGTTTAGGCTTAAGGTTAGGTTTCGGCTTAGGGTAAGAATTTAGAGTTAAGATTATTCTTAGGGTTAGGGTTAGGGTTAGGGTTAGGGTTATGTTATGGTTCGGGTTCGGGTTCGGGTTAAGTTTAGGGTTACTGTTACAATTAAGGTTAGTTTTAGGTTTAGGATAAGACGTTAGAGTTGGGATTAGTATTATGGATAGTGTTAGTATTAGGGTTACGTTATGGTTAGGTTTAGGGTTAGGGTTAGGATTAATGTTAGGATTATGATTACGATTAGGGATAGGGTTCGGGTTAAGGTTACGTTAAGGTTCGGGTTATGTTTAGGGTTAGGTTAGGGTTACTGTTACGGTTAAGTTTAGGTTTAGGGTTAGGGTAAGAGGTTAGAGTTAGGATTATTGTTATGATTAGCATTAGTATTAGGGTTACGTTAAGCTTCGGGTTAGGGTTAGGGTTAAGATTAGTGTTAGGGTTAGGATTAGGGTTGGGGATAGTGTTAGGGTTAGGGCTAATTTTAGGGTTAGGTTTAGAGTTAAGGTATGGGGTTATGGTTATGGTTATTCTTAGTGTAAAATTTACGTTTATGGTTAGGGTTAAGTTTAGGCTAGGGTTAAGGTTAGGTTTAGGGTTAGGTTAAGAGTTTAGAGTTAAGATTACGGTTAGAGTTAGGGTTATGGTTAGGGTTACTGTAAGCTTTACTTTTAGGTTTCAGTTTAGGGTAAGAGTTCAGAGTTAGGGTTAGTGATAGGGTTAACATTAGTGTTAGAGTTATTTTAAGGTTAGAGTTAGGGTTAGGGTTAGGGTTATTGTTAGGGTTAGTGTTAGTGTTAGGTTTAGGGTTATGTTAGGGTAAGGATTAGGGTTATGATTAGTGTTTAAGGTTAGTGTACTTGTTATTTTAAAGATTAGCGTTAGGTTTAGGCTTAGGGTTAGGGTTAGGGTTTTCTCAGTGTAAAATTTAGGGTTAGGTTTAGAATTACGGTTAGGATTAGCTTTCGATTAAGGTTCAGGATCTTGGTTGTGGTTAGTTTTATGGTTCCGTTTAAGGTTTAGGATAGATTTAGGGTTAGGGTTAGGGTTAGAGATAGTTATAGAGTTAAATTAGGGTTAGGGTTAGGTTTAGGGTCATGGGTTAAGGTTAGGGTTAATGTTCCTGTAAAATATAGGGTTAGGTTTGTGGTTAGGGTTAGGTTTCGGGTTTAGTGTTAAAGTTGCTGTTAGTCTTAGAATAGGGTTAGCATTATGTGTAAGTTTTGGCTAGGTTTAGCGTTATTATTTCGGTTAGGTTTAGAGTTATGTTAAAGTTAGGGTTAGGGTATAGTATTAGAGTTAGCATTAGTGTTAGAGTTAGTATTAGGGTTAGTATTAGTTTAGCATTACGGGTAGTGTTAACTTTAGGTTAGGATTAAGATTAGTGCTAGGGTAGGGTAAGAGCTTAGCGATATCATTAGTGTTAGGGTTAGGGTTAGGATTAAGTTAGGTAAAGAGTTATTGTTAGGGTTAGGATTATTGTTAGGATTGGGGCAGTGTTTAGAGATAGGGTTAGGGTTAGGTTTAGGATTTTGTTTAGGATCAGATTTTAGAGTTAGGATTAATGTTAGAGTTAGTTGTAAGGTTAGGGTTACATTAAGTTGTGGTTAGAGTTAAGGTTAGGATTATGGTTAGGGTGACTGTTAGTATACTGTTTGGGTTAGGGTTAGGGTAAGAGTTTAGATTTAGGATTAGTGTTAAGGTTAGGGATTGGATTAGTGTTAGGTTAAGGTTAGGGCTAGGGTTAGTTTTAGGGTAAGAGTTAGGATTAGGGTTAGGTTTAGGATTAGGGTTAGGGATAGTGTTAGAGTAGAGTTAGAGTTTATTGTTAGAGTTAGGTTTAGTGTTATGGTTAGGGTTACTCTTACGGTTTTGATTAGAGTTAGGTTTAGGGTTAGGTTTAGGGTTAGGTTATGGGGTTAGTATTAGCGTTATTTTTAGAGTAAAATTTATGGTTAGGGTTAGAATTAGTATAAGGATTACCTTTCGAATAAGGTTTAGGATCTGAGTTAGAGTTAGTGTGAGGACTATGTTTAAGGTTTGGGTTAGATTTAAGGTTAGGTTTAGAGTTAGAGTTAGTTTTATTGTTAAATTAGGGTTAGGGTTAGTTTGGGGGTCAGGGGTTAAAGTTAAGGTTATTGTTAGTGTAAAATTTAGAGTTAGCGGTAGGTTTCGGGTATTGGTTAGAGTTACGATTAGTGTTAGGCTTAGGGTTAGGGTTACGTTAAGTTTAGGGTTAAGGTTAGAGTTTGG
>NW_011893742.1:6175-7139 GCF_000151845.1 Pteropus vampyrus | reverse complement strand
CAGTTATAAATTGAAGTTAAAAGTGGTTGTAAATGTGTTAGTTGTGAATGTACACTTACAGTAGCATAGAAAATTTTGAAATGCTTGGAGATAAGTCTGATGAAAGATGCATACATTGAAAACTATAAAACATTTCTGAAAAGAATTTTAAAAAAGACCTAAATAAAGGTAGATATACACCTTGTCGATGGGTCAGAAGACTTGATATTGTTGTCAGTTCTCCATAAATGATCTATGTAGTTGATGCAATCCCAATCAAAATCCCAGCAGACTTTTTTGTAGAAATCAACAAAGTGGTTCTAAAATTCATATGGAAAGGATCTAGAAAATGAACAAAGTTGGAGGACTCACACTGCCTGACTTCAAGATTTATTATAAAGCTATGGTAATCAATACAGTGCGGTATTGTCATAAAGATAGATAAATCAGTGGAACAGAATAGAGTCCAGAAATAAAACCACATATGTATGAACAACTGATTTTCAACGAAGGTGCAAAGGCAATTCAGTGGAGAAAGGACAATATTTAGAAGAGGTACTGGAACAATTGGATATATATATGCAAAAATGAACTTGAATTCATACCTTGCACCATATACAAAAATTAATTCAAAATGGATCATAAACTAAGTGTAAAACCTAATATGAAAACTTCCAGTGAAATACTGGATGGACCTTGAGATAATCACACTAAGTGAAATAAGCCAGACAGAAAAAGTTGAAAATCACATGATATCACTTATATATGGGATACAAACCTAAAAGCAAAAACTAACAGGACAAACGAACAGAGACTCATGGACATGGACAATAGACTAGTGCTTACCAGAGGATAAGGGGTCGGGGAGAGGGGACGGGGGAGGTAGACAGAGTAAAGAAGGTCAAATATGTGGTGACATAACTATGGGAGGTGCACACACAGTGTAAATATATATATGCCTTACTGTTAAAGTGTACAGCTGAAA
>NW_011893742.1:4410-4861 GCF_000151845.1 Pteropus vampyrus | reverse complement strand
TAAATATATATATGCCTTACTGTTAAAGTGTACAGCTGAAATTTATTGGACTTTGTTAATCAATGTCACCAATTTAAAAATAATAATTAATCAAATTCAGAATTTAAAAAATAATAATTAATTAAATAAAGAAAGAAAGAAAGAAAGAAAGAAAAAAGAAAACTTCCAGAAGTAAACATAAAACTATAAAACTTCTAGAAGAAAACTTTAGAGATCTTGGGAGAGGCAAAGATGTCTTAGATACAACACCAAAAGCATAATCCATAAACGAACAAATTGATAACTTGGATTTCATCAAAATTAAAAACTTCTGCTCTTCAAAATATACTGTGAAGAAAATGAAGACAAGCCACAGATTGAGAGAAAATATTGGCAAATCTGATATAGGGCTTGTATCCAGACTATATAAATAACTCTCAAAATTCAATAATTAGAAAACGAACAACCCAGT
>NW_011893742.1:0-550 GCF_000151845.1 Pteropus vampyrus | reverse complement strand
TCAGGGAGCCAATACCAGAGCAAAGCAGAAAAGCAGCAGGGACTCATTCAAGCCAGTCAGCAAGGAATAGACATGAACAGGCAGTGCCGACCACAGGGCCATGCTCGGGGCCTGAGCCCTGGCTTTGACCCCGCCAGCTCACGGCTGATCAGGAGCTGGCGTGAATAGCTCCGGGCCCGTGGATGAGAGCTTCAGGGCAGAGCGCTGAAGCAACAGTCAATGTGCCTGGTGCCTCCTGGTGTCCTTTGACCTGGCCCCTGTTTCAAGCCCTCAGAGCCCTTGCTTGTGCCATTTTAGATATTCAGTGCTTCTAGAACTAATCTGCAACTTGAAGAAAGGTTACTTCACACGAAGCTAAATTGTTTCCCATTTGACCACCACACTGAGGTCTGTGGGTGTTCAGTGTACCCCATGAGACCCCTCCGAGGCACTTTAGTTACTGACCCTGCACCTTTGGGGGCTGTTCCCTTCTTTTGAGGTATATTCCTGACAGATACCCTAAAGACTATGCTAAAGGGAAGTTTTGAGCAAAGAAAGAGCAAATTTCTTT
>NW_011893741.1:6716-7278 GCF_000151845.1 Pteropus vampyrus | reverse complement strand
CTGTGACAGGTACCTTACACGCGGGCCTCATTGCATAGCTTTCGGACGTTTGCCCAAGCCAGCACTCACTCCATTTTTCCTCTGGGGTTGAGGACGTTGAAGTTCCGACACAGTAGCTGACTTTTCCAAGGACATGCGGCCCAAGCGTCACAGCCAGAGTCAACCCGAGACCTGTCAGGCTGCAGCGCCCACGATTCACCTGCCGGGCCTCTCAGGAGGCGACACGGCGAGGACGCACCTGGCCATCGGGTCCTGTCTTCATTTAAAAGTCCAGCATTTTGTTCATCATGGATTCTTTTGCATTAATACCCTTTACCTTGATGACAGAGTTGTTGGCACTGCCTTAAATTCTGCACACAGATTGAGAGCCTTGCTCAGACACTGAAGCCCTGGCTCTGGTGCAAGGTGAGGTCACAGCTGCGGGTCTGCCTGGAGCAAGGCTGGCTGGGGGGCAGCAGAGAGCCCACCCAACCCGCACTCTGCAGCCCTAAGGAATTCCCCTTTGGTGCCTGAGACGTGGATAAGGTGGCTGCTGTCCCTCCCACCTATCCATCCACCCATC
>NW_011893741.1:3578-4141 GCF_000151845.1 Pteropus vampyrus | reverse complement strand
GCTTTGGTCACCTTTCCCAGTTCCATTTTATGAAGAGGAGAACTCGGCCAAATGTCGAACATCGTCGATTTTATGTCGTCGAGTGCTGCGTTTTCCTTCCTTCCGATAAAGAGCGCTGGGCTTTGCCTGGGCAGGCAGTTAGCTTGTTTTAAGATCAGTCTGGTCTTTTTGAGTTTTTTTCTTGTCTTTGTTGGTGCAGGTTTGTAGTAGTAGCCTTTGCCTCGGGGCTCAGTCCCACCAGTGAGACACGTGTCCCCACCACACGCCTGGGTGTTCAGCAAGGGCTCTGCAGCTGGCCAGAGCCCAGCTGTCTCCCGGCCCTGGGGACTGCTTGGCCCACAGCGAGCCGGTCATTCTGGCGCCACGCTGGGCATTTCCTCTCTACCCGCGGGTTCTGCAGCTCTCGGCGCTCGCTCCCCTCCGTCGGCTGCTCTGTCTCCGATCACCGGCTTCTCACTCCGCGAGTGGGCCATCTCTAGTGTCCCCTCCTTGTACTATGAAGCGGGAAACTGCCTCCAGGCAGCAAGCGGGCCGGTCATGGGGCTCACGCATCCGCCTTCCTT
>NW_011893741.1:0-803 GCF_000151845.1 Pteropus vampyrus | reverse complement strand
GTGGACGTCCTTGTGGAAGCTTCCAGAAAGAAGCATTGACCCGGGAGGAGAGTCAGGCTGTGCCGGGGAACCGCCAGCCTCCCTCCCTTGCCTCCTGGACCCGCCGAGGTGAAGCACCCGTGCCCCTGGGCCCCTCCACTGTCCCCAGCATGGAACAGGATGGATTGGAAAGGCACTCAGTATGCACTGGGCTCCGTCTGGGGGGACACCCCCTGTGGCAGAGGACAGATGAATCCCCGTGCTCCGCGCCCCCAACCACTGTGAGGCTTCCTGACCCCTCCCCGCTCCTTCCCCGGAGTGGACAAGGCCAGACCCCGTAGGAGGGAGCGTGGCCAGGACACTCACTGAGAGTCCGTTTGTCCCCTTGGCCCTTCCTTACACACATGTCCTGCCTCAGGAAGCTGCAGTGCACCCCAATGGAGGGGCTGGCGGAAATTTACCAGGAGAATGGGCCACCTGCCTTGGGGACAGCCAGCCAGCCAGCCAACGACCGGGCCACCTGGGCATTCACCCCATACTCTCCCTCCAGCCCTAGGGGCACGTGGGAGCCAAGCACGGTTTCGGAGGGAGCACCCCTCTGCTGGAGTCCCAGAGGACCCCCTGCAGCCTCAGCCCTGCCAGCTGGGCCAGTGCCAGGTCCTGTGGGTCACTGTCCCCAAGCCAGAGTCTTGAAAAACCATGTAACCCTCATAGGTGTCTGAATCGACACCTGAAATTTCATCAAAACATTAACCGATGGGTAAGGGCGTAGCTTCTGCTGAAGTCTAAGTACCGGCATCTTTAAATCGGAGCACTTCCAGTGG
>NW_011893740.1:2658-3798 GCF_000151845.1 Pteropus vampyrus | reverse complement strand
CCCTAATTTCTATCATTTCTCTCTCCCTCACTTCCCAAAGCTGACAATATTGCCGTACTCATCGTCTATGGTGCTACATGGGACGTTCTTTGGATACAAGGAAATTTTTCCATTGCTAGTTTTGCTTAATGGGAGATAGAAAATGGTTCTTTTGTTTTTTTCCCAGGACAAATTCCTGAGAGTATCCATAAAATTCTCCCCAGCATGCGTGGTAACATGGTGGTGTCCGTTTGCCTAACTTACGTCCCTAGGAATTTCCAAGTGATTCAATAGCTTTATCTAGCAGGTAGCAATCGTATCTGTGTGACTGAGCCTGTAGAATCTCTTATTATCTATCACAAATTAACAGACCCTGACTTACTTAACATGGGAAAATTCCTTTCTTAGAATGTAATCGAGAAATGCATAGAAAGAACAATTCCAGACCATGGAGGAGGCCAGTTCAAGCTCCAGCTCAGGACCTCACACAGCTTGACCATATGGTGAAAATGGCTGGTTTAAAGCCAGTCCAGGTTCTGAAGCTGAAAAGTGCTGAAGGACCCCAGAATCCACCACAGTAAAATTTGCCTCTTTGGCATATGGATTATTTTGAGAACCAGCAGATACGTGAAAAGCTTTAAAAACAGGGCACGAGTTTTCCTTTAGTAAAGGAAATTTATATTTGGAGAGTCCTCGTTTTTTCCTGTACCAGGAAGAGAAAGACTCTTAACCAACGTAGAAGATACCACCGTCAATGCTACTGACCAATCCTTGTTTGCTATTCTTTTTCTTATTGCCGAGCTTGTTTCCCTGCCCCGGAGCCCATGATTTTGATAAGCCCAAGGGACAAACACCCATTGGATTACTCATCTCTGGGCGCTCCCATGTATATGCATGATGCATATGTTAATAAACTTCTGTTTATTTTCTCTCCTTAATCTGCCTTTAACCAATCTAATTGACAGGGCTGAAGAAACTAAGATGGGTCGAGGAAAAGATTTTTTCTCCTCCCCTACAGTGCTAAAATATCAGAATTAACAGTTTTACCTTAAGGGAGAGAAATGTGCCCAGACCAATGGAAGAAGCCACTTTTCGTCCCTTTTGGGGTTACGCTGGGGCACTGTCTGTCAAAGTGTCTTCCTGAGAATGATAGTCATAAAA
>NW_011893740.1:2275-2608 GCF_000151845.1 Pteropus vampyrus | reverse complement strand
TTTTGATAAGCCCAAGGGACAAACACCCATTGGATTACTCATCTCTGGGCGCTCCCATGTATATGCATGATGCATATGTTAATAAACTTCTGTTTGTTTCCTCTCCTTAATCTACCTTTAACCAATCTAATTGACAGGGCTGAAGAAACTAAGGTGGGTAGAGGAAAAGATTTTTTCTCCTCCCCTACAGTGCTAAAATATCAGAATTAACAGTTTTACCTTAAGGAAGAGAAAAGTACCCAGACCAATGGAAGAAGCCACTTTTCGTCCCTTTTGGGGTTACGCTGGGGCACTGTCTGTCAAAGTGTCTTCCTGAGAATGATAGTCATAAAA
>NW_011893740.1:0-363 GCF_000151845.1 Pteropus vampyrus | reverse complement strand
TGGTTGTGCCCTGAGGGTTCTGGAAAAAAGGGATTATGCTGACATTCCAAGAGTTTGTGATCTTAGATGCAAAAAGACCTTAGACAGGCTCACTTAAGGTAAACACTGACCTTTGTCAGGAAGCTAGGGGCCTAGGACGTGACTGCCCGCCATGCCCTGCTTTTCGTTAGGAATTTGTATGTTCAGCCCCTCCTATGTGGTTACTTTTGGTCTCTGAGTTCGTAGGGCCCGCCAGGCTGGCCTCCGCTGAGCTTGTCAGGTTTAATATGTGTGCCTTTTTTTGCCCACAAAGTGAAGAAAATTAGGAAAGAAAGCCACAATTTAGTTAAACATTGCTTGAACAGATAGCTATCTATGTGGGAA
>NW_011893739.1:31128-36986 GCF_000151845.1 Pteropus vampyrus | reverse complement strand
AAGCTCCGAGCCTCTGTCAGCCCCATTTCTGTCACCATCTCCCATCATCAGAGAAGTGGCCAGAATCAAAATATGTCCTCTTCCTGACATGAAATATACCTAGCTCTGTGCTGAGCAAATAACGGACCTCTTTCCTTTCCCCTGTTTGTGTTTCCCATGGTAAATTTGGTAAGCCAGAGACAGGGCTATCTATGATCCACGGCAGAGGGAAAATAATGCGCAGTGGAACCACTAATCTGAGCCCTGAACGAGCCACCTCATTGCTCCTCTGAGTCTCTGGTCCCTCATGCATAACATGGAGAAAATGCCAGTTACCTCGTTTATAGGATGTTGTGAGGACTGAACAAGGTAGCAGGTCCGAAAGTGCCTAAAAACAGTATGTGGCTCAATGCTTGTAAGTTTATTCCCTTCAGCGTATAGTCAACCCTTACTTTTTACTGTTTTTCCACCCTGGATCCCTGCTCCTTATTCTCCCTAGATTTCTCAATTTCTGACCCAACAGCCTTTCCTACCAGTGCCCAAAATCAGGTAAGAAAAACTGACTTTGTTCAAAAAAGTAATATGTCCAGTATCAGGGTGGGACTCAGGATTTCCCCAATCCAGTCACGGCTATCTCATTCCCTTTGTCTGATGACGGTTTGTCCAGCCTCCCCTACACCTAATGGTGGTCATGAGAACGAGTTCTGCCCCATGATTGTGAATGTGTAGGGGTCTTCTCTGGAAAATTCTGCACCTCAATATAAAGGATGTGCGTATGCTGTAGTATTTTTCAGGCATGAGAATGAAGAACACCTGCAAATTTTAATAGAGAGTTAGATATCTAGATTCTTTATCTAATTCAGTTTTTATATTTTGGCAAGAATGTTTTAGAGATAGTGTCGCTAGTCCATCAGAAAATACTTTATTTTCGGATTTCCTTTTTGTAATGCTAGCAGATATTTGTGCTCAATGCCTAGAGCACTGGAGTCCGTTGAACCTAAAATGGGGATGTTTTAATTCCCTCTATCCTTATTCATTTATTCATAGGAATTATTCTCTAATGAGATACTTCCCCAATTCTCTATTTGGTAATAAGTGTTATAGTTTATATCCCAGAGAAAGGATAATTATTTCATTATTTGACTCTGCTTATCTAATTTCAAAATAATAAATAAATTTTCTACCAGTTAATAATGACAATCAGGAAATCTTTGTTACTTTATAGCCACTGTGGGGCAATATGAAGTCAATATAATGTATCTAACAGTGTTCTTCTCTTTTAAAGATATTTATTAACATATAGCCAACAACAATATTATATTAGTTTCAGTTGTACCATAGTTATTCAAGGTTTATATACCTAAAAAAGTGATCACCGTGATAAGTCCAGCAAATATCTGACACTGTACATTGCTATCACAATATTATTGACTATATTCCCTATGTTATACATCACATTCCCATGACTTATTTGTTTTATATCTGGAAATTTGAACCTGTTATACCTCCTTACCTTTATTTCTTGATTTTTTTTGAAAAGACTGTATTTTATTAACTTTGCATCTCCAACGCTTAGAATATATTCACTGAATGTTTGAAATCCTAAATTCCAAATTCCATGGTTTATTTATTTATTTATTTATGGTGACTTTGGTTAACAAAATCCAATAATTTTCACCTGTACACTTTAACAATAAAGCACATATATATTTACACTGTGTATTCACCTCCCATAGTTAGATTTTTTTCTGTCACCACATATTTGGCCCCTTTTACCCTACCTACCTTCCCATCCCCCTACATGCTACCCTTGGTAACCACTAGTCTATAGTCCATGTCCATGAGTCTCTGTTTGTTTGTGTTGTGCATTTGTTCCTTTTAGGTTTGTATCCCACACATAAAAGTGATATCATGTGATTTTTAACTTTTTCTGTCGGGCTTATTTCGCTTAGCATGTTTATCTCGAGGTCCATCATGTTGTCGCAAATTGCAGTATTTCATCTTTTGTTATGGCTCGGTAATATTCCATTGTATATATGTACCACAGCTTCTTTAGCCAATCATCTATCGTAGGACACTTTGGTTGCTTCCGTGTCCTGGCCACTGTGAATAGTGCTGCTATGAGCATCGGTATACAAATATCTTTTTGGATATGGGTTTTCAAGTCTTTGGGGTAAATACTGAGTAGAGGGATTGCAGGATCATATGGTAGATCAATTCTTAGTTTTTTTGAGGAACCTCCATACTATTTTCCATAGTGGCTGTACAAATTTGCAGTCCCATCATCAGTGTATGAGGGTTCCTTTTCTCCACATCCTCTCTAATCTTTGTTATTACTTGTTTTGTTGATTATAGCTATTCTAACAGGTGTAAGATGATATCTCATTGTGGTTTTGATTTGCATTTCCCTAATAGCTAGCAATGTTGAGCATCTTTTTATATATTTGTTGGCCATTTGTATGTCTTCTAGAGAGAAGTATCTGTTCAGGTCCTCTGCCCACTTATTGATAGGATCATTTTGTTGTTGTTGTTGTTGTTGTTGTTGTTGTTGTATAGTGTTGTATAGGTTCTTCGTATATTTTGGATATTAGACCCTTATCGGAAGCGTTGCTTGCAAATATATTTTCCCATTTGGATGGTTGTCTCTTTACCTTTTAGCAGAACCTTTTTAGTTTGATGTAGTCCCATTCATTTATTTTAGCTTTTACTTCCCTTGCCTTTGAGGTGAGATTCATAAAATTGCCTTTAAGTCCAAGGTCCTTGGGTTTAGTTCCTATGTTTTCTTCTATGCATTTATTGTTTCAGGTCTTATATCCAGGTCCTTAATCCATTTTGGGTTAATTTTGGTGTGTGGTGATAGACAACATTCTAGTTTCATTCTTTTGCAGGTAGCTTTCCGGTTTTCCCAGCACCATTTATTGAAGAGGCTTTCTTTTCTCCACTGTATGTTTTTGGATTTTTGTTGAAAATTATTTGCCCATATAAATATGGGTTTACTTGTAGACTCTCAATTCTGTTTCACTGGTCTGTGTGTTTGTTTTGCTACCAATACCACGCCGTTTTGATTGCTGTTGCTTTATAGTATAATCTGAAGTCGGAGAGAGCGATGCCTCCAGCCTTGTTCTTTTTTCTCAGGATGGCTTTGGCAATTCAGGGTCTTTTGTGCTTCCATACAAATCTGATGATTTTTTGTTCTATTTCTTTAAAAAGTGGCAATGGGATTTTGATGGGGATTGTATTAAATCTGTATAATGCTTTAGGTAATATGGTCATTTTAACTATATGGATCCTTCCAATCCAAGAACATGAAACATCTTTTCATTTCTTAGTATCTTCTTCAATTTCTTTTAATAGGGTCTTATAGTTTTCATTATATAGGTCCTTCACATGTTTTGTTAAATATAGTCCTAGGTATTTTATTCTTTTTTGTTGCAATTGCAAAAGGAATTTCTTTTTTCTACTTCTTTTTCTGATACTTCATTAGTAGAGTATAGGAATGCTATAGAGTTTTGATCATTGATTTTGTATCCAGAAACTTTACTGTATTTGCTTATTGTTTCTGGCAGTGTTCTTGTGAATTCTTTAGGGCTTCCTATATAGAGAATCATGTCATCCCAAATAGAACATTTTTGACTTCTTCATTTCCTATTTGGATGCCTTTTATATCTTTCTCTTGCCTGATTGCACTCGCTAGGACCTCAAATGTTATGTTGAATAACAGTGGCAGTAGTGGACAGCCTTGCCTTGTTCCTGATCTTAGAAGGAAGATTTTTAGTTTTTCATCATTAAGTATAATATTGGCTGACAGTTTGTCAGATATGGCCTTTATTATGTTAAGGTACTTTTCTTCTATACCGATTTTGTTAAGTGTTTTGATCATAAATGGATGCCGTGTCTTGTCGAAGGCTTCTACATCTATTGATATGATGATATGATTCTTATTTTTTAATTTGTTTATGTGGTGGATCACATTAAGTGTTTTGCATATGTTGAACCATTACTGTGCCTCTGAGATGAAGCCTACTTGACCATGGTGTATAATCTTTTTTAATATGTTGCTATATTCGGTTTGCTAATATCTTATTTAGTATATTTGCATCTCTGTTCATGAGAGATATTGATCTGTAGTTTTCTTTTTTTGTGTTATCTTTAGCATGTTTTGCTATTAGGATAATATTAGCCTCATAAAATGAGTTGGGAAGTATTGCCTCCTCTTTGATTTTTTGGAAGAGTTTGAGGAGAATAGCCGTTAAATCTTCTTTGAATGTTTGGTAGAATTCACTGGTGAAGCCATCTAGTCCTGGACTTTTACTTTTTGTTTGTTTTTTGATAGTTGTTTCAATTTCCATACTACTGTACAGTCTATTTAGATTTTCCAGTTCTTTATTCAGTGTAGGAAGGTTGTATTTTTCTAAGTACTGGTCCATTTCTTCTAGGTTATTAAATTTGGCGTTACATACTTTTTCATAGTATTCTTATATCATCCTTTGTATTTCTGTGATGTCAGTGGTAATTTCCTCTTTTTCATACCAGATTTTGTTTACTTGTGTCATTTCTCTTTTTTCTTTAGTGAGTCTAACTAGGGGTTTTTCAATTTTATTAGCCTACTCAAAGAACCAGCTCTTTGTTGCTTTTATTTTTCTATCGCTTTTTGTTTTCAATTTCATTTATTTCTGCTCTAATTTTGATGATTTCTTTCCTTCTGCCGACTTTAGGATTCATTTGTTCTTCCTTTTCTAGTTTTTAAAGATGAAGTATTATGTTGATTATTTAGGCTCATTCTTGTTTTTGGAGAAAGGCCTATAATGATATGAACTTTCCTCTTATGACCACTTTTGCGGTGTCCTGAAAGTTTACATATGTTGTACTATCATCATCATTAGTTTCTATGTATCTATTGATCTTTTATTTTTTCCCTAACCCAATTATTCCTCAGTAGCTTGTTGTTTAATCTCCAAGTATTTGTGGTTCTTCCCACTTTCCTTTTATAGTCGATCTTCAGCATCAAAGTATTATGAACACAGAAAATTGTTGGTGTGATTTCAACCCTCTTATATTTGTTGAGGCTATCTCTGCGTTCCAGTATGTGGTCAATCCTTGAGAATGTTCTAGGTACACTAGAGAGGAATATATAAGCAGCTGTTTTGGGATGGAAGCCTCTGTCAATGTCAGTTATGTTTAGTTTGTCTAATCTGTCATTAAGGATGTTATTTCCTTATAGATTTTCTGTTTTGATGATCTCTGCATATCCGATAATGGGGTATTTAGTTTCCCTACTATGATGGTGTTTTGGTCTGTTTCTCCCTTTATTTCTGTTTCTCCCTTCATAATTGCTTTACATATTTCGGGGCTCCCTGATTGGGGGCATAGATATTAATAAATGTTACGTCTTCTTGGTGCATGATTCCCTTTATCATTATGAAGTGTCCCTCCGTATCTTTCCTTACCTTTTTATTTTGAAGTCTATTTCATCTGATATTAGTACTGCTACTTTCACTTTTCTCTGAATGCCATTTGCTTTAAATATCATTTTCCACCCTTTCACTTTGAGTCTATATTTGTCTTTGGAGCTGAGATGTGTCTCCTGGAGGCAGCATATGGTTGGGTTTTGATTTTTGATTCATTCTGCAACTGTCCCTTTTTATTGGTGAGTTTAGTCCATTTACATTTCGGGTGATTATTGGTATATGAGATCTTCTTATAGCCATTTTATCTTTTGATTTCTGGTAGCTCAGTGTTTCCATTGCTTCCCTGTGGTTGTGTTTCTGTTTTCTTTATTTTGGTTGTCTTGTGGGTTTTGCCTCTGGTTCTTTTTATTTCATGTTATATACTTCAGTTCTGAATCTTCGGTGTGCGGTTATCATCACAAATATGTAAAT
>NW_011893739.1:0-29215 GCF_000151845.1 Pteropus vampyrus | reverse complement strand
AAAATTATAGTTGACCTAACATAGTGTCCATAACCCTTATTTACTAGCCCCTTGAAATTTTCCTGTTATTCTACTTTCAACATCTGACAATCCTATTTCTTATACCAGGATGAAACTTAAAACTCTGCTTGTGCTCTCAGCCACTGACTGTTGCTAGGTATTTGTTGGGAGAACAGAGTAATCTCAAAACCAGTGAGTATGATGTTTTCCAGTCTAAAGTGCTTTTGTTTAATTGTCATTCTTAAGAAAATAATTTTACTACTCCTAAGACAGCAACTTATCCTACATTCCAAAAGTCTATTTTGAATATTCCCCTATTCTTCATTTTTTTTTTTAAATTACAGCCCTCTGTCAGTCTCCATAGAGTCATCTCCTACTTCAGGAAGAACACTTAAGTCCTCATAAAAGAAATACACAGAATTATCCTTTTTCTCTCAAATTCACCCATATATCCATTGTTTTTAGATATTCTAAGAAGTTACCCTCTTCTAATGGTGATTTCAAGCCACCAAATCTCTCTATTATTTTCTTAGTATATAATAGAGGTTATAAGCCACTATAGCCTTAGAATTATATTGTGTGTTTGAGGATCAAGTTCACTAATTACTATGTGACTTTAGATAATTCACTCTGAATCACTAACCATCCATTTCTTATCTGTAAAGTAGTATGATAAGAGTACCTTCTTCACAGATTGGTATGGGAAGTGAAATGAGAGAATTCATAGAAAATAATTGAAATATTACCTGGGCCTGGGAAATACTCAAGAAAAGTGAGTTATTATCAGATAGATACAGTTCAACTATGACATACTGATAGGGAATATGGAGAGTTTATGAAAAATTTTTTTTCTCTAATCATACTGTTGATGGTCATACTGAGACTACCATGTGTGTGAGATAAATCAAATGAATATTTTTCTAATGTTAGCATCCCTTGTTATCATTGAGAACCAGTATTCCTGGTTTGGCAGAAATGTATACAATTGGTCTGGTTCATTTTGTCATACTAGATAATAAACCATCGAGGGCTACTAGCATAATTAAAAACCATTCAGAACCCAACTTGAAGAGGCTTCCACTGGACAATGATGGACCATCTTAACATCAATAATATAGAAAGGGAATTGTTTAAAACACATCAAATATATGTAATTAAATCCAATAATTCATAATTATTCTTTTGAAATATCCTTATCTGTCATTTGTGAAGGATTGTGGGCAACCATATCATGATTTCAAAAACTGTCAAAGAAAAGAAGAAAAATAATCGAGCACTTCCCTGCCTTTCCTTTACAACTTGTACCTCAAAGTAACAAAATAGTTGAAGAAAAATCATTTTAAAGTAGTATTCCAGTTAATAAAGAAAGGAAGAATGACAGAAGTACAATATCACAATTTTGCAACCCCCTAATTATATGTTTCTACACAATTATCATTAATTGCTGCTACATGTAAAAGGAGTCACAACCTTACTTAATGTGTCTCTTTATGGAAATACTCAAAATCACCCTTAAAGTATTTTTGCTAAAAAATTTCACCTATATTTGATCAAGCTCATAGATTCAAGTATTGATACACAAGAAATACAAAGAAAAAAAGAAATATTCTAACCTTTACCATAGGGATACAATCAGCAAAGTCAAAAACGTGAAAAATTCTACAAGTCACACCATCCACTTTCTTCAATGAATAAATGACATGAAAAAAGTGAACCTGTAGCTAATGAGAGACTTAAATAAGTATTGAAAAAGCTAGGCAAAATTGCGCTGTAGTGTTTGAGCATATGTTTGTGTGCTAAAACTATATAGAAAATTGTGGAGGTGATTACCATAAATGCCAGGATAGTGGTTACATTTTGGAGTGGAGGGACCAGGTTGTGATTGGACAGGGTACAGAGAGGCCTTCTGGGTTGGCCAGCAAATTTCTAATTGATTTGGATGGTGAGTATAATAGTTTCCCTTGTAAGTCAATAAGCAATCATTTTGTTTTATGTGATTTTCTGTGTTTGTGCTATATTTTACAATAAATATTTTGCAATAAAATTATTAAAGGGAAAAATTATTAAATCAAACAATGACCAGATATTGCCTACACTATTTTTAAGGCTTTGGTGAAGAGAATTCCTTCATTTACTGAATGAGCACTTTCAAAGTTCAACGCAACAGTTTTGATCAAAATGGTGGAGTGGGTAAATGCTGTGTTTACTTCTTGTCATAACCACATGAAAATTACAACTAAACTACAGAACAGCCATAATTGGTAGTCATCTGAAATATAGCTGAACAGAAGTCCTAAGACTGGGAAAACACAGAAGAGGCCACCTTGAGACTGGTAGGAGGGGTGGAGATGCAGACCAGGCTGGTCCCACACCCACATGTGGAGGTTGAGAATCTAGAGGGATATCTTGGCTGCAGAGGTTACTCTGAGGAGTGAGGGATCCAAGTCCAACAGTGGGCTCCCCAGTCCAGGGTTCCAGTGCCAGAAAGAGAAACCCCTACAACTTCTAGCTGTGAAAAACAGAGGAGATTGTGGCTGAGTGAAACAAGGGGCCACTGGAATCACAGACATTCCTCTTAATGGGCCTGCATGTGAACTTACTCACTGATGTGCTCACTCACTCTGAGTTCCAGCCCTGGGGCAGCAGTTCGAAAGGCACCAGGGACATATGGGGAGAAACTGAGTTGTCTGGATTCTGGATGAGGCCTAGATGGGAGGCTTTCTCCCAGACAGAAATTCTGGCAAAGGCCACTGTTGTTTTGTTGAGTACTCCCCTTACTGGCTTGAGGCCCATGTGACTGCCATCTCCAAGTATCCATTAACGAGGCTACACTGGTTGCCCCACCCATATAATTCCTTGAGACCCTGCCTACCCAAGCCTCTACCCTCTAGTTTTTCCATACAAACAACCTATCTTGGCTCATGCTACAAACTTTCCTAAAATCTCTCCTGGGTTCAAAAAACCTAAACAAGCAGCATATGGCATCAGTTTGCCCTGTACCTCTTGCTGAGCAGCCTCAAGCCCAAAACTAGTGGCAGCCAGCCTTGGTTTCTGGCTTGGCCTCTGGGGGCACATCCAAGCCCAACGTGACTGGTGGCTAGCTGCAGATTGATTGGTGGCACATGCAAGGTGACTCCAGGAAGAGCACAGGCTGAGGCTAAACATGGCCTGTGGCAGGGCCCCTCCCAGAAGGACCCAGTCTATATGCCTGGTGGCCAGCTTCCAAGTGAGATGAAGCACAACCCAGGGTAACATCCAAGGATGACACACCCAAAGAGCAGATGGGGCAGGAACTAGAGCCCTGTTATAGCAAATTCTACTCCATAGGGTTAGCCCCTGCAAAACAGCTCCTCCACTGTAGTCACTGGCCAGCCCTTACAACAAATCAGCCAAAAGGTCAATCCCTCCCACTGACCAAGCAACCAAGGCTCAACTACAAGAGGGTACACACAACTCATACAAGGGACACACCTGGAGTACCCAGCTCAGATGACCTGGGCGACCGTGTCACTGGATCCTACAGGACACTTACTACAAAAGGCCACTCTACTATGACCAGGAGACACAGCAGCCCTACCTAATACAAAGAAATAAACACAGGGAGGCAGTCAAAATGGGGAGATAAAGAAACATGTCCCACATGAAAAAACAGAACAAAGCTCAAGAAAAGGAACTAAACAAAATGGAGATACAATCTACCAGATGCAGAGTTCAATACAGTTTTTACAAGGATGCTCAATTAACTTAAGCTAAGAGTAAATGAACTCAGTGAGAACTTCAACAAAGCGATATAAAACATAAAAGTGGAGGTAAAAAAAAAAACAAACAAACATAAAAAATAACCAGTCAGAAAAGAAGAATGCACTAGGAAGAATCAACAGGAGATTGAATGAAGCAAAGGATTGAATCAATGACTTAGAAGATAAAGTAGCAGAAAACACCCAATCTGAACTGAAACAAGGAAAAAGAATTTTAAAAATGTGCATATTTTAAGGATGCTCTGGAACAACATCAAGAATATCACCATTCTCATCATAGGAATACCAGAAGAAGAAGAAGAGAGAGCTCAAGGAATTGAAAACTATTTCAAGAAATAATGGCTGAAAACTTCCCTAACCTGGTGAAGGAAATAGACATTAAAGTTAAGGAAGTGCAGAGAGTCCCAAATAAGATGAACCCAAAGAGGCCCACACCAAGACACATCATGATTAAAATGCCAAAGATTAAAGACAAAGAGAGAACCTTAAAAGCAGCAAGAGAAAAGCGATTAGTTAGCTATAGGGGAGCTGTCATAAGAATGTCAACTTATTTTTCAACAGAAATTTTGCAGACCAGAAAAGATTGGCAGGAAATATTCAAAGTGGTGTACAGCAAACACCTACAACTAAGACTACACTACTCAGCAAAGGTATCATTTAGAATCAAAGGACAGATAAAGAGCTTCCCAGATGAGAAAAAGCTAAAGGAGTTCATCACCACCAAGCCAATACCACAGGAAATGTTAAAGGGACTTCTTTAAAAAGAAGAAATAAAGAAAAAAGATTAAAAAAATATGAATAATAAAATGGCAATAACTACATAACAAGTAACAATTACTTTAAATGTAAATGGATTAAATATTCCAATCAAAAGATAGGGTGGCTGAGAAGAGAGAAAAACAATGGCATAGATGACAGAAGCTCTGTTTATCTCTCTTGCAACTAAATCAAAGTTGTGTCAGAAACAACAAGCAAACAGCAAGGAAAATCAACTGGGATCTAGATGAACAAGCCATACAACTAGAGAGAGATCTAAGAAAGCATTCTGCAATGGGAGGAGATAGGATAGGGCAAGGCCACAAGACTGCAGCTTCCCAAGTGGCTGAGTGGAATGGAGGCCATAGCAGTGGCAGCCACAGCTACAGATGCCTCTTAAAGGGGCCATATCTTTAAGTGGACTTTTGCAGTGATGGACCTGCTTGCTCTGAGCAGCAGCACTGAGTCGGCTGCTTTGGGGACACCAGGGACTTACAGGGGACACTGAGTTGTCAGAATGAGGGCCAGAGGCGAGACTCGCTCTGAACAGAAGTGCCGGCGATATTCATTGTTGCTCTGTTGAGCTCTCCCCACTCCCAGTGTGCTGGAAGCAGTGCTGCCATAGCTAAGACATCATCAAACTGGAAAACAGAGGTTGCTCCACCCAGGAGAGTCCCTGAAACTCTGCCTCTCCCAACTCGCATCACCACCCAAGCCACATCCAGGTGTGTCTTCCCTTTGTTAGGTGCCCCTTGCTGAGCATCGCCTAGATTCACACTGGTGGCAGCTGATCATAGTTTCTGGCATGGCCTCTTGTGGCAACTATAAGCACAGCATCTGTGGATTGCTTGCTGAATCTTAACAGGTGGCCCTGGAGGGGCACAGGCTGGGGCTAAATTTGGCCTGCAGCTGAACCCCTCTCAGGACTGTGCCACTGGACGCCTACCTCACAAAGTCATACCAATGACTGGGAGACTTAAGAGCTTTGCTTAGTACATAGAAACAGACACAGAATGGCAGCCAAAATGGGAACACAAGGAAGCAGAAACCACATGAGAGAACAGAAGAGAGATCCAGGAGAAATGGAGTCAAGAAATCTAACACTGATTATAAAAATGCTCATTAAACTTAGGGGAAGTGTAGGTGAATTTAGTGAGAACTTTAACAAAGAGATAAAAACATGAAAATGGAAATGGAAATTATAAAAGGGAACCAGTCAGAAATGAAGAACACATTATCTGAGATGGGAAGTATATTAAATGCAATAAGTAGAGTGAATAAAGAAGAGGATCAAATGACCTATATAAAGGATGGGGAAGCCAAGGATGCTCAATCAGAATGGCAAGAAAAAAGAAGTCAAGACTATAACAATAATTTAAGGAACCTATGAGACAATATTAAGTGTAAAAGTATGTGTCATAAGGGTATCAGAAGGAAAACAAGACCTTGAAGAGCTATTTGAAGAAATAATGATGGAAAATTTCCCTAACCTGGTGAAAGAAATAGACATAAAACCCCCGGAAGCTCAGAGAGTCCCAGAAACCAGGAACGGAAAGAGGCCCACACCAAGACACATCATAATTCAAATACCAAAGGTTAAATACAAAGAGAGAATCTTAAAAAGCAGCAAGAGAAAAGCAGTTAATTACCCACAAGGGAACACCCATAAGACTGACAGCTGATTTCTCAAAAAGAAACTTTGCAAGACAGAAGGGCTTGACACAAAATATTCAACGTGATGAAAACCCAGAATCTACAACCAAGGATACTTTATACAGCAAAGCTGTCATTTAGAGTTAAAGGACAGATAAAGAACTTCCCAGACAAAAATAAGCGAAAGGAATTCATCAACACCAAGCCAGTATTGCAGGAAATGTTGGAGAGACTTCTTTAAGAAGAAAACAGGAATGTATCAAAAACAGGAATAAAGAATGGTAACAATTACATATCTATCAACAAGTACCTTAAATGGAAGAGAATTAAGTGCTCCAATGAAAAGAGAGAGTGGCTGAATAGAAAAGAAAACAAGACCCCTACATATGCTGCCTACAAGTGACTCACTTCAGATTAAAAGACATACACAGATTGAAAGATAGGGGCTAGAAAAAGATATTGCCTTGATGGACCTAGAGGATATTGAGCTGAATGAAATGGGTCGGATAGAGAAAGACAAATATCTCATGTTTTATGTACACGTGGAATCTAAAGAAAGAAAACAACAATCAAAGCAGAAATAAACTCATAGATACAGAGAATGGTGTTGGGGGTGATGGTAAATAAGGCAAAGGGGTTAAGAGATACAAATGGATAGGTGCAGAATAGACATGTAGATGTAGAGTAGCATGGGGAATATGGTTAATAATGTAATAAATATGTAAAGGGGAAGTGGGGTACTAGATTTAGTGGGGTGATCACTTTGTGAGTTATGTGGATCTCTGATCACTATCCTGTACAACTGAAACTGGTATATTATTATATGCCAAGTATAATTGAAAAATCTCATTGAATTCTACAATGTAAATACAAGCAACTAATAGTCTATCATATTTCAATAAAGCCAAAAAATTGAAAAAAAAAGATAGGTTAGCTGAATGGATAAGAAAACAAGACCCTTACATATGTTGCCTACCAGAAGCTCATTTCAGATCAAAACACACACACAGACTAAAAGTAAAGGAATGGAAAAAATATGTTTCATGAAAATGGAAAGAAACAAAAAAAACAGCTCGGGTTGCAATACTTATGCCAGACAAAATAGACTTTAAACAAAGGCTATAACAAGAGTCAAAGAAGGACCCAGTTATCCAACTTCTGGGTATATCTAAAGAAACCTAAAATACTACTTCGAAGGGACATGAGAATCCATATGTTCATTGCACCATTATTTACAATAGTCAAGATATGGAGGCTACCTGGGTGAATGGATGAATGAATCAAGAAGAGGTGGTACATATATAGAATGGAATATTACTCCACCATAAAAAGAATGAAATCTTTCCATTTGCAACAACATGGATGGACCTAGAGGGTATTGTGCTGAGTGGAGTAAGTGAGACAGAGAAAGGCAAATGCCATATGATTTCACTTACATGTAGAATCTAAAGAATAAAATAAACAAATGGAACAGAAAAAAACTCATGGATACAAAGAACATTTTGAGGGTTGCCAGATGAGAGGGAGTTGATGAGTGGGTGAAAAATTGGAAGAGATCAAGAAGTACAAACTGGTAGTTACACAATAGTTATGGGTATGTAAAGTATAGCATAAGGAATATAGTCAATAATATTGTAATAACTATGTACGATGTCAGATAGGTACTAGATTTATCAGGGTAATCACTTTGTAACGTATGTAAATGTCTAATCACTGTATTTATTGTCTGCCAACTATAAGTAAAAAAATTTAAAAAAAAATTTAAAAAAGAAGTACCAACTGATATTTATAAAAATAGTCACAGGGATGTAAAATTCAGTATGGGAATATTATAATGAATAACATTATAATAACTGTGTATGATGTCAGAATAGGTGTGCACATTCTCTTTACATGACAGTAAATTATTAAGCTATAACTTGAGGCCAAAAAAATGAAGAGGTTTGATATCTAATGGCTTGAGAACAGCACAGAGCTAGTAAAATAGTGCCAGCCCCAGAATGAAATCATCAAGGGTCCAGGTTTGTTAGACAAAGGGCATTTTTTCTACCTCTAAAGTCTGGAGAGCACAATTCTCAAGTTATAACTCTGTGACTAATTTTTATAATATTTTAACTTGTTGATTTATTTAATATCCAACTCTATGACTTCATCTTGTACTAGCAAATTGTATTTCCCCAGGGATTTTTTTCCTTCTATTTCAGTTTGACCTAAATTAAGGTAATTTACAAAGTAGCTCTTCTAGGCTTTGGCTCAAATGTTACAAACTCTTTGAGAATGAGATTCTATTGTTTAAGGTCTTATGGATTTTGTCCATTTCAGAGGTTTTAATTGGTTTAATTAGACTGACACCCACAGCCCCATATCATTGCCACTGAGGAAGGTTCCAACATGACACTGATTTTTTCTTAGAGAAATCCCATTACTAGCAGTGAGTAGGGTTCCCGGTCCCCAGAATGAGGCAGGGAAGCCTGTGGACCTAGAGTGTACTCTGGGGAGGTGCTGGTGAGTTGGACAGGTACAGAATAAACTGATCTGAGTGCAGTGCTCATCTATGTGATCTACCACAACATCGCAGGTCAGCCATTTTCCAGGCACCTGCACAAATAGTGTAGGTTGGACAGCCTCTCTGGGACAAGGGTCTCCTTGGATCTTCCTTCCATGCAGAGGGCCAGAGTGCTTAATATGAAAAGACATTATAACCCCATCCTTACAGCATAGAAGCCATCAGCAAATGTTACAGGTTTATGGGGGCCTACCGAAAAATGGAAAATCAAAAGGCCTCTGGGATTCAAATTAACGAGTGATCTAAAGTTGCATTTTCTAGGTTCAGCTACATCTTCATGTATTTCATGAGTGCCTCCCTGTCACTCATTTCTTCCTTTGGTTGCTCTGTTTCTAGGTAGTTAACCCACATCCAGCCTCCATTTGTTCAATAGGAATTTTCATTTTTTATTTGAATCTCTGAGTAGAATTGTAAATCAGGTGTGCTAGTCTAGTTTTAATCATTAAATCGTGGTCAAATTGCTCTCCCAGATCGTGTGAACAAAGTAACCATAAATTTTCATTTTAAAAATTATACTTTTAGACTTAGCCCATGACTGAGAACTAAGGAAGCCCAGCGTACGGATGGCAGCAAGGGGTCAATCCACCCCCGACGCTGGGTCGGCGGTGGGGGAGTCGGAAGTGGTTGGGGTTTAGGGGAGGAGATCCGCTCAAACAGAAGAGGAGAGGCTTGAGCCGCCATATCTGCTGCCGCCGCCGCAGCTGCGAATGCAGTATTGGGACTTAGCTGCCTCCGAACTGCCGCTAAGGTTCGTGTTGTTAACCCTTGGTCCTGCGCGCTTGCTGCCTTTCCCCTGTCGGCATAGCCCACCCTTTCTGTCCTGCTGACCCCGCTCCCTCCCCGCCGTCCATCAGGTCCTCAGACCATGGATACCGGCAGCAGCAGCGACTCGGCGCCTGACTGCTGGGACCAGGTGGACATAGAAGCCCTGGGTTCGGCCCTGAGCGGGGACCGAGACTCCTCGGCAGTGGCCGAGACCCAGCGTGAGCACATTAGCTCGGCCTTCAGCCGTCAGCTCAACGTCAACGCCAAACCCTTCGTGCCAAACGTACACGCCGCGGAGTTCGTCCCGTCCTTCCTACGGAGCCCAGCCCAGCCGCAGACCCCCGGGGCGGATGCCACCAGCATCGAGGAAACCTGTGCCGGTGCGGGCGACCCTCAAGGTAAAAGGCTGGGACGGGGGGCACCTGTGGAACATTCCAAAGAGGAACAGATAGTGTTGCGTGAAGGTTCCAATTCAGCCGTTACCATGGAACTTTCAGAACCTGTTGTAGAAAATGGAGAGGTGGAGATGGTCCTAGAGGAGTCATGGGAGCACAATAAAGAAGTAAGTGAAGCTGAGCCAGGGGGTAGTTCCTTGGGAGATTCAGGGCCCCCAGAAGAAAGTGGCCAGGAAATGATGGAGAAAGAGGGAATGAGGAAATCTAAATCTGTGGTCGTACCCTCAGGTGCTCCTAAAAAAGAACACGTAAATGTGGTATTCATTGGGCATGTAGATGCTGGCAAGTCAACCATTGGAGGACAGATAATGTTTTTGACAGGAATGGTTGACAAAAGAACACTTGAGAAATATGAAAGAGAAGCTAAAGAAAAAAACAGAGAAACTTGGTATTTGTCCTGGGCATTAGATACAAATCAGGAAGAACGAGAAAAGGGTAAAACAGTAGAAGTGGGTCGTGCCTATTTTGAAACAGAAAAGAAACATTTCACAATTTTAGATGCCCCTGGCCACAAAAGTTTTGTCCCAAATATGATTGGTGGTGCTTCTCAAGCTGATTTGGCTGTACTGGTCATTTCTGCCAGGAAAGGAGAGTTTGAAACTGGCTTTGAAAAAGGTGGACAGACAAGAGAACATGCGATGTTGGCAAAAACAGCAGGGGTAAAATATTTAATAGTGCTTATTAATAAGATGGATGACCCCACCGTAAATTGGAGCAGCGAGAGATATGAAGAATGTAAAGAAAAATTGATGCCTTTTTTGAAAAGAGTTGGCTTCAGTCCCAAAAAGGACATTCACTTTATGCCCTGCTCAGGGCTAACCGGGGCAAATATTAAAGAGCAATCAGATTTCTGCCCTTGGTACACTGGGTTACCATTTATTCCATATTTGGATAATATGCCAAACTTCAGCAGATCAATCGATGGACCAATTAGACTGCCAATTGTGGATAAGTACAAGGATATGGGCATTGTGGTTCTGGGAAAGCTGGAATCAGGATCTATTTTTAAAGGCCAGCAGCTCGTGATGATGCCAAACAAGCACAATGTGGAAGTTCTTGGAATACTTTCTGATGATGCTGAAACTGATTATGTAGCCCCCGGTGAAAATCTTAAAATCCGACTGAAGGGAATTGAAGAAGAAGAGATTCTTCCAGGATTCATACTTTGTGACCCTACTAATCTTTGTCATTCTGGACGCACATTTGATGTTCAGATAGTGATTATTGAACACAAGTCCATCATCTGCCCAGGTTATAATGCGGTGCTGCACATACATACTTGTATTGAGGAAGTTGAGATAACAGCCTTAATCTCCTTGATAGATAAAAAATCTGGAGAAAAAAGTAAGACGCGGCCCCGTTTCGTGAAACAAGATCAAGTGTGCATTGCCCGTTTAAGGACAGCGGGAACTATCTGCCTTGAGACATTCAAAGATTTTCCTCAGATGGGTCGTTTTATTTTAAGAGATGAGGGTAAGACCATTGCAATTGGAAAAGTTTTGAAACTGGTCCCAGAGAAAGACTAAAAGTTTTCTTGAGACCCCTGCACAATACTGTGAGAACTGACTACAAAAGTTCACCACCTTCTCCTATTTACTGGCCATTGACAGACTTTTCTCCATATTTTGCAAAGAGAAATTTCACAGCAAAAATCCGTGTTTTGTCAGCTTTCTCATGTTGAGATCTCAGTTATGTCACTGATGAACTTACCCACAAGTTTCCTCTTCCTATACCATTCCGTTTCCTTGGACAGAATCAGTAATAGCTTTGTAAGTGATGTGGATGTAATTGTCTATAACAATGAAAAATTAATATATTTTTTAATTTTTCATTTTCTCTTATATTTAGACAACCCTTGTTCAAGCAGATCAGAGTGTATCAGTGTGTGTGTACATGTTAAAAAAACAACTAACATGAATAAAATATTCCATTTGAAACTCTAATCAGTATTTGAAATTTTTTGACTACTTTTTAAATTTGTATATAATACTTTCAATTAGCTTTTTTACTTTCTGAAGTAATTGAATACATTTTATTGGGCTTTTAAAAACTGTCCTCCACTAAGTTTTAAATAAGGCATTTACAAACAATGCACAGGTTTACATTAAAGAAAATTTTAATTTTGAAAACAATTGATTTTAGGGCTCTTCCTACTTGGCTTTGTTTTCTGTGTCCAAGTCCAGTCAATAAAGGAGCTCTTCTGCTTCCCAACTTATGATTTTAAAAAAGAAAGCCTCAGGCCATCCGTCAGTTCCCCTAATGTTGAGTATGGCAAAATTCCAAATATACCTGGGGATTCAGACCATATGTTGACTGGACTCTTATTTTTACTCCATCATGTTAACATACCCCTTTGTTTTGTTCACCATGAGACTTGAGATGTGGGACACAACACAATAAAGGGCATGACTACTGAGAAGATAAATGCTTGCATTAGGGCTGCAAATCATTTACTGAAAAGCAAGGGTTAGTGAGAGTCCTGAGCTGGGAAATGAGACCCATTTCACCCTTTTTCAGTGTTTGAGATTAGTAGGAAATGTGGAAGGTCATTTTGACAATCAGGTCACAACCCACATTTGGGGGCAGAGATACTGGACTTGTCTCTGAACAGCATATTGAGGAAAACACCAACTTTTATTGCCTGCATAACTATCAACAGCTGTAAGAACTTTCAGTCTTGGTAAGTGGGTAGTGGCCCAATGGAACCATCTGCCCAATGGTGGGCAAAGCGAATTCCTCCCACTCATGGGCTGGTTGAACTGTGGGAGACTGCTGACAGAACACCCTCAGGCAAAGGTAGTGTCTTCTCCATTTCCCTTTTGTGTACCCGTGTAACTCCAGGATGTCTAACCTATGAGATAGCCACTGATCTTGTCAGAGTACCAGTAGCATGATTCTTTGAATCATTCATCATAGATATGCAGGGCACCCACATGGGAAATGAGGATTTTTATTTGGTCATATGTCAGTTAACCTAATCCACAGAGATGTGCCTCATATTGTCTTGGACCCAGTCCTTTAATAATTAGAATGCCAGTGGCAAGAGTTTCATCTTTATTTTAGGGTTCCTTCTCTTGCCTCTGTGCTCTGAACTTGGTACAAAATACAGGTCAATCCAGTGTTTGCTAAGCTTTTAAAAATGTATTTCTGATGCTGCATCAATCTCATTGTTTGGCAATTTTAGTAATTTACCAATGGGAGTATTGTGCATATCTTTCACTAATGGGCCAAAGTCACAAGGCAGGACAGAACCCGTTTTCTTCATCCAATTTGGATAATTTCCCATCAAAAACTGGCTCCTAAATGTTTTTCTCATTAGCCAGTTGTATAGAGATTTCTCCACCAGGAGCTCTAAACTGTATTAAAACTTTCAGAGAGCAGGACATAAATCTTTATAAATAGATTTTAGAAACCAATTCTTCTCAGTGAGAAGCAGATGATCCAGGTGGTTGGAAACACCAGACTGACTCTTTAGGAAAATAGGTATAGACTCATGATAATATTTCTTTCTAACATCCTGAATATATTCTTTTATAGTTCTTAATGTCTGGTGGTATTCTCCAAATACTGCAAATTGGCATCATTCACAAACAGTTACTAGTTTCCCCAGGGCATACAAAGTAGTGTCCCTTCAGAGGTCCCCTGTTGCCTCCAATTCAGACCAATTTAACTGAACTATCAAAGCATCGTCTCAAATTCCAAGGTTGGGCTTGGTAGAAGCTAGCAGACCTCCACATTGTTCACTCTGAGCATCTTTCTCTGGTACCCAAGACAAATTGTCAGTGCTTTTAATATCCACTACATGTTCCTATTTTCAAAAGGCAAATCTGTTGTCAAAATAGACCCTCCCTTCACCATATCATAATTTTGGTTTACTACAATGCAAGAACCTGCTCTTTTAAAAGTTTAGTTATAAACCTTTTGTAGGACAAATATTCAGCTCACCCATTTTAGTCAAAATGAACTGTTAAGCAGCAGGGAGATGATTAGTTACCATTTCATGGGCATTAAGGAAGAAACTAACAACTATAGAAGTTCTCCCAAACCTGAGCATTGGAACATGTTCACATTGATCCAGTGCCTATTTTTATGTTCAGTATGGTTCTTTTCATGTTTTCTATTAAGACTTGGGATATTTCCATTTGTCCTAGTTTTCAATTACAATATCTACTCATGGTTGGCTACTGAAGGGAAGAAAAATTTGATCCAAGGTTTCTTATCAGGGATACCACTAACTCTTTCCATGGAGTGGGAAAGTGGACTTGCCTTAGACTTTGGGAGAGGCTTTTTCAAAACACCCCATGTGTGTTTGTTAATGTTCACCAGATCACCAAAATTAACAAGGGAAAGGTAAAAGAAAAAATAAGAACCTACTGTATAAGCATGCCATGTATGAAGAAAAACAAGAAAAGGAAAAAAATGCTTGCTTACATACAGGAGGGCACAGCTTACAATTTTACACTGTAGCCTGTAGAATATTGACTATTGGCTTCCCTCACAGGTCTGTTCTGAACACAATAATGTCAGATTGTTTTAGAGGAAATTTGTCTAAATTATAGGGGCATTTTCCTTCACTTACCCTTAAAAAATTGTATATATTTTTTAAGTCAGTGGATGAAAATTTTGGGCTCTAAAAATCAGACCAATCAAAAGGGGTTTGCAAAGCCCCTTATTTTCTATTCAGATTAATATTAAACGATCAGAATTTACCTATGCGTGTAATTTGCAGACATCTCTCAGCCCTCTAGTAAAGATTATTCTCTCTTTGATTGTTGAACTTCTTCAAAAATCCAAGCAGAGAATATTGAGACCTGCCCTCACTTTTAGCATGAAAGGACCCCCTCCCCCCAAAAAAAGATTTGTCCAAGGTTAGGCTGTCATACACAATCATGTCAATGTATCCAGTTATAGCTCTTCTTTCATATTTGAGGCACTGAGTAAAAGGCTTTCTCTAGTCTCTAACAGAGACTTAGATGAAGTATCTCCTCCTGAGATTGCTTTTACTAGCACTACCATGGTTTATCAGTAACCTTTGGCCACACCAGAAGAACACATTGTGGTAAGGCAAATGACTAACAAAAGAGCCCAAGAACTTCTGCATATTTATCTGACAGTCCCTGGATTAAAGTTTAGTGTTTGATTTCTACCTTTGTATTTGTTTTTGCACCCTGCTTTAATTGATGTTTATATGATATTATTTAGCTTTCTAAACTGCATTAGCTTCTTTTACCAATTTGATAGAGAATACATGAATAGGTGAAATAAAATGTAATAATACACTTTTTTCAGAAAAGGTAGATAAACCACAAGCATACATTTCACACATTTAAGAAGGGAACACAGAGGGTTTGAAGGGCAGGAGATATACCTAAGGAGGCTCTAACCTAAATGGATGATGTTTCAGAATGGATAAGACATGGCTTCACTAGATCCTGGTGGTGAGTAAAATGTTGCAGTGACCAGAAATTAATATAATTCAAGAACTGTTTGCTTCTACGGATGGCACAGTATTCAAAGCCTAGAGGGAAGTCAGGGACATGAGAAAGGTCATATTGCATTCCTAGCAGAATCAACTGGGCCCACTGGTGGCTAGGGGGCAAATGTACATCACACTCATTCTATAAGACAAAAAGATCAAAACTGTTGGCCTTAGTGGCAGCATGGAAACCAACTCTGAGGATAGTGACATTGCCAAGCCTCACAGACCCCAGATATGGGTGTGAAGCTCTACATTATCAATGTCTGACTGAGTTAGTGGGATTCCAGATAACACATATGACCTAAATGTGCAGACTAGTAACAGCTACAATGAGGGGCAAGTTCTGCTCTTGGCCACCCTAGTGCCCCTACCTCTGCCAGAAGATCCCATAATCAGAGAAGTGGCCAGAATCAAAATATGTCCCCTTATGACATGGAATATACTTAGCACTGTGCTGAGCAAATAGTTCTTCCTGTGTTTATGTTTCAGACAGTGATCTTGGTAAGCCAGAGAAGGGAACATGACCCATGACAGGGGTAAAATAATGCACCATGAAGCCACTAATCAGAACCCTAAACAAGCCACCTCTCCCTTCCTCTATGAGCTTCTGGTCCCTCATGCATAACATGGAGGTAATGTCAGTTACCTCGTTTATAGGATGTTGTGAGGACTGAACAAGGTAGCAGGTCTAAAAGTACCTGGAAATAGTATGTGGCTCAGACCTTCTAAGTTTTTTCCCTTCAGTGCATATTTAGTTTTTACCCTTGACTGTGTTTTTGATCCTAGAAGCTCTGTTTTTTCTCACTGGATTTTTTATTGCTAACCCAACAGCCTTCCTTACCAATGTCTTAAGAAAACCTGATTTTTTTTAAAGCAATATGTCTGCTCTGGAGTGGGATAGACCTCGGGATTTCTCCAGTGCAATCATAGCTATCTCATTCCCCTTTGTCAGATGATGGCTTTTCCAGCCTCCCCTACACCTAAAGGGGCCAATTTGGTCCAGTTCTGTCCAATGAGGTATACAAGAAATGTGTTAGAAACTGCTACAGAAAAGGTTGTTTCTTAATAAAAAAGGTAGATGTGAAAGAAGAAGATAATGGTACTTGGAATGTGATAGAGACGCCTGAAGCCATGTTAAAATAAGCATGTGGTCATAGAGTCAACCTGCTGAAAATAGTTGAACGGGAGAATGGAAGATGTGGTATTCTTGTGGCATCTTTGAGCAAGTACTTCCAGACTTCTTATTGAGATTTTTAAAAAGTAAGGTCCTGTTTATACTGCTGTCTCTAAACATTAACTGTATAGTAAACTCATTTGAAAGTAGCTTTTAGAAATATTAATACTCCAGCTACATATCCAGAAATTTTGATTAAATAGTCTATATTATGGCTTTGGACATTAAAAAAAAATGTGCTATAAGTAGTGTCAGATATATGACAAGATGTAATATAAAGAACCCACGTAGATCTTACACAGCTTTAACAATTAAGAAGTCTTGGTTAATCTTATTTTATCCATACTCCCACCCACATCTCTCCACCCAGATTATTTGTAAGCTAATACTAAATACCATATCACTTTAAGAGAAGATTATTTTTCAGTATATATCTATAAAAGACATATATTACAAATATAAGTGCAATAACATTATCACATGTAAAAATTAATTACAATTCATAAATATCTTCAGATATTCATTCCTAGTTTAAATTTTCTGATTTTGTCATAAATAATTTTTTTTTTTAAATTTTGTTTTCATCTTGGGGTCAGTTTACTCTCATACATTATAATTTGTTAATATTCCTATTAAGTCTCTTTCAACCTATTGGTTGTCACTTCTCTTTTGTTTTTCTTATAATTTATTTGTTGAAGAATTTTGATCCTTTATTCTCTGGAGTTTCATACGGTCTGGATTTTGCTGACGTCCTCCCCCTGTTTTTGTTTAACTTGTCCCTCTGTCTCCTGACTTTCGTATAAATTGGTTGTTAGAAGTTTCACTAGATTCAAGTTTGCTTTTTCTTATTCTATTTTTTATGTTAGCAGACACTGATGATTATTGCCTAGATCTAATATTTCATTACAGATTATAGAATGAAGATATTCTATTCATCCTTCTTCATTTATTAGCTAGAATACTTATCTATAGAGAACCTTTCCCTCATTAATTATTTGGTAACACAGTAGATATACAAGTGGAAGTATAATTATTTAATTATTTCCTTCTATTTATGTTTCAAATTATGAATTCATTTTCTAGCACTTTTAAAGGTGACCACCCAAGTATTTTTTAGAATCGCCACGAATACAATATTTAAACATGCTTACTGTGTTTAAATCTATTTATTATTTTTTATAGATGCTCAAATTGTCCCATTTTTAGACATTTAGGCTCTTCAGATTATCTCTGGAATTCTTTTTGCACGATTCCAGTAGTCTTTCCTCTTTCCTGGTACATCAAATTGTTAAAAACTCACCTATATAGTTCCTGAAATCGTTCATCGTGTAATCTTGATTTATTTTTTAGTGGAAAATGCTTTTTAAAGAGTAACATCATGGTGCTTGGTTGCATAATACTGGGCTTATCATGGTTTCTAGTGCATGTAGGGGGCAGAGCTAAGAAATACATATGTATTTTTAAAGCAAAATATAGCATAAGTTTATACTTCCCATTCAAATTCAGGGCTCTGGAATATATACTTTATATCATTGATATTTCAGCAGTATATCCTTTTTCTGGAGCCACAAGTCTCCTGACACCAACAAAATTACTCACTAGTGTTATCCCACAATTTACAACGAACAATGTCAAGAAAAAACCATGTCAACACTAACGGTGAAATTACTGATTCTGAAAACAGTTTAAAATGTTCATGTTTCTTTTGATCCTCAAGTTGTATCCCTCTAGGAATGTACAAAACAAATTGTTATATTTTAAAATCACCAACTGGATGCACGATAAAGTCTCTTAGATTCATATTGCTTTTCATTGCTATTATTTAATTAGTTTTTATAAATATGTAGAATATTTACATAATACCAAAGTCAAACCTACAAAACAACATATTTTAGTAGAGTCTAGCTTGTCTTCTTGTCCCTCCTACTATCTATACATTCTCTCTCCCATATGTACATTTTTTTTTGGTTTGTTGATTGTAATTCCATATGTGTTTATACTCACCATGTGTGATAAATGATAATGTACTATACAGTTTTCCCCATCTTGATTTTTTTCACTTGTTGATATTTCCTGGAGAGTGTTCCAAATTAATATGTAGAAATAGTCATCATTACATTTTATAGCTGCATAATAGTCAATTAGTTTATTTTTCAAACCCTCTATTCATGGACATTTAATCATTCCAGTTTTTGTTAAAACACATATTACTACTAAATCAACATTTTCATATTTTCCCAGTGTTTCTTTGATTTTAAGAATTGGAATTTATGGGCCAACAGGTACATGCTAGATATTGCCAAATTTTCCTCCATAAAAATTTTACAATTTTTCAAGTTTGTCTTTTAAAAAAAAAATCCAGGTGATATTGTGGTTCTAGGGTCAAGTCATTCATTGTTGGTTGTTTCTATTCACTGGTTTAAGTCATTCATTGTTGGTTGTTTCTATTGTCATTTATCTGTTTGATCTGTTTGAGGTTTTTTGTTGTTATTGGAACTAAATGCATAACAAGCTAATGCACAATTCATAATTGGGATGTTTGTACTCAATCCAATACTAGCAAAGATCAGGAACTGTGCTGCATTCACTTCTATATCCACAGTGGGTAACACGGGGGTTAGAACAAAGCCAGTAGTTATTAAATGTGTTGAATGAAGAAGTAAAGTATAGTAACATATTTTGTTGATTTCTTATATTTTTATAAGGTATTATAAAATTGATTTTATAATTTTATAATCAATAAGATATATCTTCTGGATATATCAAATTTTATAGCTAGACAATATAAAAACACCTTCTCAAGCACATAAGGAGTATTCATAAAACTTTACAATATCTCAGGTCACAAAGAATGTGTCATCAGATTCAGTAAAGTAGAAATAACACAACCAGCATTCTTTTCCCACCATTATTGAAGGTAACTTTTAAAAGAAGTATTTTCATCAGAAAAATTTTAAAACTCTGTTAAGAGCAGCTGAGTCATGCAGCAGAAATGTGCTGGTCCCATAAAACTCTCTTAAAAGCTCTTGAGTGAAAGGGGAAATACAAACCAAAATTGCAACATTGAAAAGAAAAAAGAATATTAATGGAAACCCTACATATCATAACATGTGGGATAATGTTAACAGTTATTAAAGGAAATTTAATAGTCTTAAATACTTATATCAATAAAAATTTTAAAATAAAATGAATATATTAAATGTTCAACTCTTACAGTTAGGCAAAAACAACAAAGGAAACCAAAAGAAAACAGAAGAAAGCAATGCCAAAGATAAAAGAAAACATTAGAGATACAAGAAATGGAAAAATAGTAGAACGGAATAAATCAAAATACTGAATTCTTAAATTAACAATAAAGAATCAAACAGTAATTAACATAATCATGAAATAAGTACAAAACACAGATATACAAAATATGAAGTGAAAAGAGGAAAATAACCGTTAAAACAGAGAAAAAAATTTAATCATAATAAAAGACTTCTTTGCACAATAAATGTAAAACCTAAATGATAAGTATGGTTTCCTAGGAAAAACTAAGTTGTCAAAAATGATTGCACTTGAGGTGGAGATCTTAAAGGAACCAATTTCCATAGAAGAAATAGGGAGATTTACTAAAGAACTTCCTCACAGAAAAACACTGGGCCTTAAGATTTTCCCAGAACTTACCAAAACTTAACTACCAACTAATCACAATGCTACATAAGTTATTACTTCCAACGCTACATGAAATCCAAAACATAAAAAATAAAGAGAAATTGAAATTATTTTTACGATTGAGTATAACATTTAATAGTACACCAAAACCTAATAAAGACAGTATAATAAAGTTATGGAACAATTTGCATTATAAGTATTCATAAAAGTCTCCTCAATTTAACATCAGTGGACAAAATTTAACAACACATTAAGAAAATACACCATGAAAAAGTGGGATTTATTCTAGGCAATCATGGATGATTCAATAATTAAGAAATTTGTTAATATAGTATACCTTATGATCAAAGGATTAAAATCTTATGAAAGTCTGTAGAAATCCTTGAAAAGAATTCAATGAAATTCAACACTCATTTTAAAAAAATCAAAATAAAATGAAAAACTCAACAAAATAGGACATCTTCCTATATGCATATATATACTATATATGTAATATTTGTGTGTGTTTCTGGAGGTCTAGCTACACAAACACATGCACAAAGGAAATGTCACATATATTAGTATTTACTTATATATTCATAAAAGTACTTATATATAAGTAAATACTAAATTTCTAATGGAAAACACAAGAGGCAATCCTGCTAAGGTCAAGAACAAAAAAAATGTTGTCTATGTTCTGACTATTCAAACTTGTAGTGGAGCTATTAGCCAACAAATTAAAAAAAAAAAAAAACCTAAAAATAACTATAGGCATAAAAATTGCAAAAAATATTGAAACTTTTGTAGATTATATATTTTACTTGGACAAGTTGAGAAATATAGTGATAAAACTAACACAAGCAATAAAAGATTTGGTAAATGTTGGAGGATATAAATTGCTATACAAAAATCAATGATTTTATATATATAAACAATAACCAAAAACAAGATATTATGGAAGGGAAAATCTCATTTATAATAGCAACAAATAACATAATGTTCTTAAGAATAAACTTGAAAGAAATGTGGAAAAGTTATATGAGGAAAAGTTTAAAGACTACTCAAAGCTATAAAAAGTAAGAAAATATCTTTTGGTCTTAGATGGGAGGGTTCAATATCATTAAGATACAATTAATTCATAAATTTAATGCATTCTTAATAAAATACTATACCGGCAAGTTGTTTCTTATTTTTTTTTTAATTTTTAATTAAGTTTATTGGGTAACACTGTTTAATACAATTATATAATTTTAAGATAAGTTGTTTTTTTTTTTTCAACTTGAAAGGTTAATTCTAAAGTTCCTTTGGAGAAAAAAACAAATAAACATGGAACATAGCTATAATACACTATGAAAAAAATAATAGCATTCAATGAAGAAAGACTAACCCAACTAGGAATAAAAAATACTATAAGTCTTGATAATTAAAACCATATAGTACCAGCACTTGACTGAAACAGAATAGAGAGATTTGAAATACACCCATGTATATGTCAAAACTTAATATATAATTAAGATGACATCACATAGGACTAGGGAAAAGATTGACATTTTAATAAAGGCCGTTGGGACAATTGGATAGCCATTTGATAAAAGATAAAATTAGATCCGTAATTCATATCTAAAAAATACAATCTCCAAATGGTTTAGAAATCTATATTTTAAAAATGAAGCTCTTCCATACTATAAGAGAATACAAGTAGATTCTATAATAATCTAGAATTGTGGAAAGGACTTCTATCAAGGAATAAAAATACAAATACGATCAAAGGAAAAACTGATAAATTATCTACCTACAAATTAAGAAGAAGAAACGTTTTGGTATGGCAAAACACAAAAACAATACAAAAAAAATACAAGCAAATAAAAATTGAATAACCAACTTGGAGAACATGTTTTCAAAATATATAAAAGATATTTTATAAAGCACTAATATCCAAAATATATGCAAAGTAATCTTTAAAGTCAAGTAAAAAAAGACCATAAATCCATTATGTAAAATTGCAAAAACCTGTAAAAGTAGTTTTTGAAAGACGTATGAATGGCCCTTAAATATATGAAAAGACGATCAAATCTATTCATAGTCAAAGAAAGGTAAATAAAAACTGTTTTGAAAAATCATTTCTCACCTATCAGGTTCTTTTCTGTTCCTATCTGTCGCAATTCATGCACCAATATCTCATGCATTTTTTCTTTTAAGTTTATTATACATTGAGTAATAAACTAGTGTTAATTAAGCTACCTATAAAGATAAGTAGAGCCTTGTAGATAGAAAGTTCTCAATAAGCCCTAGCTATCTTTATTCCAGTTCACTCCAATCATGAATAATATATGACCTGTATGTTTCTCCAACAGTGGAGAGTAATTGGTATGTTCTATGTGGTACATTTCTATTATACAAATGATCTATATGTGCACACACCTGCTAACAATAAATATTCCAAAAGCAAACTTTTTCCAATTGTGAAGGCAAATAACTTATAGGGTAGTGAATATCTTCAGGGAAATAATTCTGTTGGCTCTATTTTCTCACTCTGAACTGAAAGGAAATGGTGCTGACAGCTGAGAAAAAAACTGCCTTTGGTGTGTCAAGTCTGAACAAGATTGGGTCAAGTGTATGAGTTACCATGGCAACAACACAATCATGATGCATCAACTCCCATAGCCACTGCATTGAGGAGGCCTAGTGTCTGAGCTTTCTCTCGCTGTCAGGCCTTGTTTGAATCCACATCTACAGCAACACCCCAGAGTGCTAGTTGCAAGGATACAAAAGGCCACAAATGACTACAAAGGCTGGAATTATAAGTCACTTCAGCAGCTTCATCATTTTTCAGATACCAGTGCCCACCACTATTACAGTAAGGAGCATGAGAGCAACCTCAGGGCTGAAATACCCCATAGCCAAGTGTGAGAGTAGCTCACTCAGAAAATAGCCTTATTTTTTTGATTAAACAGGACAAAAAAAATTATCTCCAGTCTAAGGCAACGTCCACACTACACTCTGGGATGTTACTCATCCATTGTTTCCAATGCTAAATGAAAATAGAACTATAAAATCAAAGCTGACACTACAATCCCGTTGCATTCAGATGAATTCATACGAAATTCACATGGGAAATATGAAGAACTCTGAAAACTGGGATCATTAGTCACTCAGCCTTGTTCATTTTCCACCAGTACCCACAACTGCCACTAAAAAAATTTGGTGCAGCACCCTTCATCAGAATTGAATTGCCTGATAGCCAAGTGCTGGAGTAGCCCACCCAGAAAGTAGTTTAATTTCAGGGTTAAAAGGTGGAAAAAGTATCTCTATATATTAACATGTTGGCCAACCAATTCCTGTATATATCCTAGTAATCCTTGTGTAAATATTACTGTGTTCTCTTAAAGTAATGGCATAAATTCAAAGGGTTATCTAATTACCCTACATTTAATCCAATACTTCCTATATAGTAGCCTGTATTCAGGTAATCATGGGTATAAATGTTTTAATATCCCAGTCATTGTATGTTTCATAATGTTCTAACGATCTTTCGTGGAGCTCATTTCACAATGACAGAGGAGAGGTAGCTCTTAGCCTCATATTAGAAATCATAAAATTGATGTTTGGGGAAAAGGAGGCTGGTCACCAAAGGGTCTTTGATATGACCAAGGCACAAACACTCAGCCCTCAAAATGTACACCCGTAATTGGAAAAACCATTAAGATAAAGAAGCAGAGTAAAGACTCTTGGTGATTTACTGACTGCTTCCATAGGAGTGCTGGTACAATGATAAGGAGATGTGTTAGGGAAAGAGGAAATTTGAGCTATGCAAGGTTCTGGGAAGTGGACCGGTAGCAGGTGATGGCACAGATGAACACAGAGTTACCAGTGTTGAGTGAGAATTAATGGTAATGTAGGGAAATGAATTTTGTAGGCCAAAAGATAATCAAATCCATGAGCCTAGTTGAGGCCAATTGTCCCCCTAAATAAGTAGAAAGAACCAATGAGGTGAGTGTTAATTTTTCTGTCTCCAGATGTAGTAATACTTGAATGACACTGAAGATGGCAAAGGGGTGATGTCAGTTTCCAACATCTGGTGAAGGGACAGCACAGTAATATAACGTTATAATAAAACAATCAAGTATGATGTCAATACAGCTCACTCAGTTATTTGACAAACTTTATGCACACATTTACTAAGCACCACTTTGTGATCTCCCCTGCATAGGCAGATTCAGATTATGAGTCTACATCACGTAGGGACAAATTGAGTGTCAATAAGAATAATAACAAAAATGGATTCAAACACATTATTATTGGGTTTGTAGTGGCTTTAAAGGAACGAAGACTTCGTGGTTACCATTATTAAATGCTAGGAAATTAATTCATTATTTTGAAATTGAGTAAGCAGAGGCAAATATGAAATAATTATCCTGTATTTGGCATATAAACAGTAACGTTGGTTACCAAAGAGGATGAGAGAAGTTTCTCATTGAAGAATTCCATCTAGTAAATAAAAATGGATAAATAGAATTAAAACATCTCCATTTTTAGCCTCAAATGATACAAGCATTTTAGGACATAAGCACTTTAGGCAATGAACATCTGCTCACATTACAAAAACAAGTATAACCATATAGTTTCTTACTCCTAATGGACTAATGCAACACTATCTCTGAAAAATTCTTGCCAAAATATAAAGACTGAATCATAAGAAGACTCTAGATCTAAATCTCAATTTATAAGAAAGACAAGGGACAGAGGAGTGTGTAAAATGATGCCAATGAAAACAAATTAGCAACATTATGCATGTGGATGACTCTATAGAACAAAGGATTCATTCATCACAAGAAAAAAAAAAGAGTAAGAGAGGAGAGGATGAATTTTACAGAGAATTGTCAGGCATATATTGACAAATTGCAATGCACGAGACTAAATGGGTCCAGAGTTGAAGAAAACAGTGAAAACATTACCATATGTGTCATTTATGTTTGACAGTATTTATAACAAGGTTTTAGAAAATATCCAAGGCCACAATATAGACTAATGACATCAGAATTTCTGGACATAGGGCCAGTATAAGTATTTGTAAAAGTAAACTCAAATGAATTTAACCTTGAGTTTGGAGCCAAAAGTATAGACAAAATGGCCTTATTTTTTTTTTCTTGTTATAAGAATGCTGTAAGCACCTGTACCCTGATTCATCTACTAAAAAATGCCACAGGAAAACAATGGCTTCCATGCTACTATTCCATATTTTCAGGAGGTTGAGACGATAACCTCATGCTGCCATACAGGCTGCCAAAGTTCGAGGAATGTCTATCGAATTTCAAGTACCACCACCCTCTTCCCCAAATCTATCCTTCTTATTAAAAAAACAGCATATACTGAAGAAGAACCCTACACATTCCCAATCATGGGGCAGAACTCGTTCTCATGACCACCATTAGGTGTAGGGGAGGCTAGACAAACCGTCATCAGACAAAGGGATTGAGATAGCCGTGACTGGATTGGGGAAATCCTGAGTCCCACCCTGATACTGGACATATTACTTTTTTGAACAAAGTCAGTTTTTCTTACCTGATTTTGGGCACTGGTAGGAAAGGCTGTTGGGTCAGAAATTGAGAAATCTAGGGAGAATAAGGAGCAGGGATCCAGGGTGGAAAAACAGTAAAAAGTAAGGGTTGACTATACGCTGAAGGGAATAAACTTACAAGCATTGAGCCACATACTGTTTTTAGGCACTTTCGGACCTGCTACCTTGTTCAGTCCTCACAACATCCTATAAACGAGGTAACTGGCATTTTCTCCATGTTATGCATGAGGGACCAGAGACTCAGAGGAGCAATGAGGTGGCTCGTTCAGGGCTCAGATTAGTGGTTCCACTGCGCATTATTTTCCCTCTGCCGTGGATCATAGATAGCCCTGTCTCTGGCTTACCAAATTTACCATGGGAAACACAAACAGGGGAAAGGAAAGAGGTCCGTTATTTGCTCAGCACAGAGCTAGGTATATTTCATGTCAGGAAGAGGACATATTTTGATTCTGGCCACTTCTCTGATGATGGGAGATGGTGACAGAAATGGGGCTGACAGAGGCTCGGAGCTTATCCTGCCTGTATGGGCTGAATTGTATTCCCTCAAAATTTGCATATTGAACCCCGATACCTCAGCATATGACTGTATTTGAGATTTTGCCTTTAAAGAGGCAATTAAGTTAAAATGAAGTTGTTAAGGTAGGCCCTACTTCAGTCTGACTGGTGTCCTTATAAGAGGAGATTAGGACACATAGAAGGTAACCACGGGTGAATGAGCACAGAAGATTGACCATGGGAAGAGACAGCAAGAGAACGTCCATGTGCCAACCGCAGAGAGAGGCCTCAGGGGAAACCAACCTTGCAGGAACCTTGATCTTAGACTTCCAGCCTCCACAGTTGTGAGAAATAAACTTCTGTTGTTTAAGCCACTCGGTCTGTGGTATCTTGTTATGGCAGCCCTTACAAATTCATACATGACCCCACACTACTTCTGCTGCCCATTCTGCAAAGCCAGATGAAACGTGATAAGCGAGATCACATGAATTCAGCCATGCGCTGACACAGGAGCACAGGACCTAACACTCTACAAGGAAAGCTGTGAAACATGGCAATCTTACCATACACAGGTGGCTGCCATGCTTGTCCTGTTGTCAGCAGGTCTGATCATCTATTCATAAAGAATGAGTCTGATGGGCATGTTTCAATGAGCACCTATGGAGCTCCATCCAGGTCTTGCCCAGCATATCAAAGAAAGTTCCTAGAAGGCCTTTCTTGAGCCCCATAACTCCACTTCATGCCAATAACAGGTTGCCATTCATGGAGGCAAATAGCTGTTTTTTATTATGGCAGCATTACTACCAAGTTTTACCCCATGTGAGAATCTTGTGACTCAATTCTCCTCTGTCCTTAATCTCCATTCTTTAAGATGTGGGTCTCCTGAGGTATAGATCCCGCCAAGTGAAGCTTCCTCTATCTCCCCTAGTTAAGAAGATGCATGTGGTTAGACACTATATATAGAGTGACAACTTCTTGTTGTGTGAGCCTGTTCTGAAGAACCCGGAAAGAGGGGGAGATTCCCATTATTAAACCAATTCAGGATCTAGTCTTTGGATGTTTTAAAAATATACCATTAAATTTTAATCATTTTTTAAATATATCATGGGAACAGTGATTGAGACATCATAATCCTGCAGACTCACCAGTTGACATGTGACATTTTCTCTTTCTTCTGATAACCTACTGTACACTTACAAAGCTCTCCCTAAAAAAACCAAGGCACCGCAAGGTGGAAACATTTCTGCTCGCAGTAGACACTGTAGGTGCGTTAAGAGCAAGGAAGCAGAACACACAGTAGAATGTCCTTTTTTTATTACTTCTATTATATCTTGCGGATAGTTTCATGCTTGCCTATTAGTTATAAAATATGTTTTGCAATAAGCAAAGCAAGCTCTTCAGATACCCAGACGATCAAGGAGAAGTAGTAGAGTGGCTGGGTGCTATCGCTGTCAATCGTCTCGGTGTATATCAGAAGAAGGGTCACCTAAAGGGGGAGAAACGGTGAGCAGGCTGTGTCCACAGAGACTGACCCTAGAAACACCTCTTCTTTTGTCTTCCTGACCTGAGATGGCTGAGTTCCTTTGATGAGGGTTGGAGAGGAGTGACAATTTCTCTGCTCTGATCTTGAAGTAATTCATCCACCAATAAAGGAAACCTCACCATTAGAGGTCTGGAAAATCAGTGTAGATAATTTCTTATCTTGCTTAATTTAATCTTGAGTAGAAAATAAATGGTCTGTGATGAAAAACCTTTCAACTCTCTTCTGTTTCATAGAAGTCCGAGCATCTCACTTACTCATTTATTGAAACATCACATCTATTACTTGGCAGGCTTATCAAGGAGAGGGGACTGTTGCTTTATCTTTGCCTCAACATTCCCCTGAAACATCAGAGATGAGACTGGAAAGGCATACAGTGAGTTATGCACATGCCTTTGGTGGGCTACTAAAGGTTGGTTTTAAACTTTTCTTACAGACCCAAGTGAAAATGGAAACCGTGTTATTTCTATCCTTTAGAGTGTCTTTAGAACGCATGCTACAAGATGGTTAACCTTGCTAAGTGAAATAACCCAGACGCAAATGGGCAAACGTTGGATGATCCCACATATACGAAATGTCTAGAATAGGCAAATTCATAGAGACAGAAAGTATATTAGAGGATACCAGGGGCTGGGTGAGAGGGAGGAAGGGGGAGTTATTGTTCAATGGGTACAGAGTTTCTGTTCAGGGTAATGCAAAAGGTTGGGAATAGTGGTGATGGTTGCACAGTATTGTGAATCTAACTAGTGCTACTGAATTGTATGCTCAAAAATGGTTAAAGAGGAAAATTGCAATATATTACCACCATAAAAACATTTTTAAAAAGTCTTCAGGGCTTTTTGATCAAGAGGCAGAAGTGTCTCTTGAAGGCCAGATGCAGCTGTCTCAAAGGGGTCCGTAAGTCTGTCTCTGGATAATGACTGCAGAGCCCAGGCAGAGTGTGCAGTACACAGCAAGGGCTCCATAGGTATCAGCTGCCACTTAGACCATCACCTGTCCTTGTCCCTTCTATGCAGAAGTTGTATCTCTGAGGTCTCAGGGACAAACCGCACACACCTGTCAGTGTCGTGCTTGCTTTTATCGAGATCCTTTCTCTTTTCCTCTATTTCGCTGGTTCCAGTATGATGTTACACTCAAATGTTGAATTCCTACTGTCAGGGATAGTGTTTTTCAGTTTTCCATTTTCAGTGTATCCATGTGATTGATTTTTAAATTCCAGTTTTCCTATAAGTCTCAATTTCGTCATCTATATTCTTAAACATATCAATCCTAATTATTTCATTGTCCATGTCTGATCATTCCATTATTGGAATCTTCTGGGTATTTTCTTTTCTCTTCTCCTTCTTCTCTTAACTTGTTTTTT
>NW_011893738.1:7677-9983 GCF_000151845.1 Pteropus vampyrus | reverse complement strand
GAAATTCAAAATAGAACTACCTTATGACTCAGCAATTCCACTTCTGGGTATTTATCCAAAGAAAACAAAAACACTAATTTGAAAAGATATATGCAACTTAATATTCACTGCAGTGCTATTTACAATAGCCAAGATATGGAAGCAACTTTAGTGCCTATCAACAGACTATTAGATGAAGAGGTGATACATATATACAATGGAATACTATTTAGCCATAAAAATGAAATCTTACCATTTACAAGAACATGGATGAGCCTAGAGAGTGTTACGCAAAGTGAAATAAGTCAGACAGAGAAAGATAAATACTATATGATTTCACGTATATATGGAATCTAAGGAACAAAATAAATGAACAAACAAAACAAAAAAGTTATAGATACAGAGAATAAACTGGTGATTGCCACATGGGAGGGAGGGTTGGAGCGTTAGCGAAAATGTGCAAGGATTAAGAAGTACAAATTGGTAGTTACAAAATAGTCATGGATATGTGAAGTACAGCACAGGGAATATAGAAAATAATATTGTAGTAACTATGGTACTATGTGGATACTAAACTAATCAGGGGGATCACTTTGTAAATTATATAAATATCTAACCACTATGCTACACACCTGAAACTAATATAAAATAACAGTAAATGTCAAGCCTAATTGGAAAAAATATGCTTTTAGAATTTTAATGACTCACAATTGAAAATATGTAACTTATTTCCGTCACTTAGTTCATTTGTGTCTTTCTTAAATTATATGCACTATCATTTACATTAAAGTTCATTTTAAATACTTCTATCATTCCTTCATTTATTGTACACATTGTACACACTGCAACCTATGACAGGAGATAAAGTATATAAATAATCTGAATATAAGATAATGTGTCATAAGTACAGATGAGAGATAAAATCATGTCCTCTCTGAGTGTAGAAAGAATATTTGCCCAAGTGAGTGATTAGGAATGGCATGGGCAAGAAAGTGGTGTTTGAATTGAACTAAAAAAGAGGTAAGATATAAAATGGCAATAAGAAACAAACAAAATAACATATAGTGAGAGTGTTGCAAGTACAGGATCATACAAAAAAGTGACGAAAAAATACATATCAACCATTGGGCTTGAGCTGAAATAAGGGAATAGTGAAAGACAATGAGACAAATAAAAGCTTCAGATTCTAAAGGGCCTGAATCTCAATTATATTTCTAAGATATTCACTTTTATCATGTAGAATGTGAAGCAGGAAAAAACAAACAATCATATATCTAGATTTCTGTAAGGTCTTTGAGTCCAGAAGTTGGTTAATTCTTTCATTCAGCAACAATAGTAATAAACTTATGGGTTCTTATATGGGTCAGGTATTGAGAGAAACACATGAAAGATACTGTGTCTGACATCAAGGGGATCACAGGTATGGAGAAGTAAACAACTGCAATGAATACTAAAAGTTTCCCAGAAACAACGCATAGGAACTTAAGAGGGACATGATGCAGCTGTAGATACTAAGCATGTTAGAGTCAAGTGGACAGAGAAGCAAGGTAGGAGACCTGTTATAAATTTAAGTAATAGGAACCTATATTCAGGCTATTAGAAAGAAAAGCAAAATAAAGACATTTCAGTGAAAAATTTCGGTGAGAGCTCAATTAGCAGATCGTAGTAAAGGATGTGTCAAAAGTGATTCTGAAAATTTCCAGCCTAGGTGGGTGTGAATATACTTTGGTTTTGGAAATTTGACAATTCATTTTTAGGTGATGCATGGACAAACAGAAAACAGTTAAAGTTATAGATTTATATCTAGAAACAGAAAAAAATAGATCAAGGGAAATTACTTTTCATATACTTATGTAAAGCTGTTAGTTTAGAATAGTGGAGTAGATTAGATGTCCAAAGAATAAACTATAAAAAGATAATGAAAAATGACCAAAGATAGACTTAAGATAACACATATTTAGAGGGCAGAAATAAGAAAAATGTTTAGCGAAGGTGAGATAAAAGGATAGTCATATGACAATATTAATTGTTAACTGAATTAAAGTTTCAAAGAGAAAGGTAGAACAGAAAGTGATATGTCATCACCAGAGGGAAATTATGCAGAGAAATCTGGCAAGTTAAAGATGCAAAAAGGATTTGGACACCAATTAATCACTGGAAATTTTGAGAAAACAGCTTTAGTGAAGTAGAAGAACGAAATCTCATGGCAAGAGGTTCAGAATATGTCTACAGTGAGATTACGGAGTAAACAAATACAGGTTTCTCTTTGAAAAAAAATATGACAGTGAAATAAAGGGAGATATAGGGCAGAAGAAGCTTTAGATGAA
>NW_011893738.1:0-5637 GCF_000151845.1 Pteropus vampyrus | reverse complement strand
CTTGAATTGTGATTAGTAAAGGTATTTCACTTTCCATGCTACACATAAAAGCAAAACTCTAAATTTTATTTTAATAAGAAATTTAATTTTCAAAGTTGCTAGCAATTACTAGTGATAAGAAAAGCAAATCAATTAACAATAGGCCTTTTTTGTTTCTGGAAAACATTCAGAATAGTCCTTTATTTTATACATTTTTAAAAAATCTTCCATGTGGTCACATAAAAGAATCTAACTATGGGCAGTGAACACACAATGAAATATATATACACCTTGCTGTTGAATAGACACCTGAAGCTTACTGGATTTCGTTAACCAATGTCACCATAATAAAAATAATTAATTTTAAAAAATAAAAAATAAAAATAAATAAAAAAAATCTTCCATTCATGATTCTTGGATATCTCACTCAATACTAATAAAATACTACAAATAAAATACTATTATAAGGCCTTTGCTTAAACAAATAAAAGTTGTCTCATAAGGGAGAAAGGAATATGTTTGTGAGATTTTTATTATAAATAATTGTTTTTATAACTTGAGCAGAAAGGAGGAAATATGTTGTATGTTCTAGGAAGTATCAAAGACCTGGCCCTTATACCTTAGAAGAAGCTGTAGGCAGCAGGCTAAGGAAAGACAGAGATGGAGGAAGAGCAGGGATCAGACTGAATGTCCTGGGACCAGGAATGGACAATTAACTTTAAGCAGCAGTGATATCTGGCATCCAATTTTGTAACTTTCTTTCCTATGTTGTAAATTCCCTATGAAATCCTCAAGTAGATCTAAGTTGCCACTGTCTTAGGGAATAAGGGTTAAAGCTGTGTCCATTTTCACAGGCAAAGGATGGGCAAAGAAACCACAAAGGCATGGCAGGGGATACAGGAGATGACTAGAAGTAATGAAAAGCAGCTTGAAACAAATTCAGAGGACAATGTCACAAGTAAAAACTAAGATATGTAAGTGCTCCCTTGGTGTTCTCAGAAACATTCTGGAGGATAGATCCTGATGCAACAGATTGGTAACTTCAATTTAATTTAGATATTCAGGGACAGGGTATACAGAAATTTGGGGACATGAGATTGCATGTTTTAGAACATTAGATGAAACAATTACTTTCAACACACTGCTACATACACAATTTATGAACAGAAATCCAAAGACTATATATATCAAGAAGCCAAATAATGCTTCAAAAGTGAAAGTTCATCTGACAGTTTTTATTCTCTATTTTTATTTTCCTCCCAGGAAATGGTTAGCTTCTTAGAGGCATCTTGTATAACATGACTTCTTTGTTCCCACTCTAACTCCCTTCCCATGGCAGAATCTCTAAAAGGATACCACATGAAGAGTTTTAGAATTTTAGTTTAGTGACCAAAACAGATTAAGATACACCTAAAAACCACATTTCTGTTTTAAACATTTGTTAATTAAAATAATGTGCCCCTTAGCAAGCTACTACATATACTTACTGTATATTAAAACTCCCAATTAGTCCTGAAAATGTGTTAGGATGTAATTGTGAAGTTTCAGTGAATTAAATAAGCTTCTTAGATAACTTGTTCTAATGGGGGAAAAAAACCCAGAAGGAGATATTCTTAGCTATTAGATAACTGTATACAGTTAAAATTCTCTATAAATCAATCTCTCTCTCTCTCTCTTTCTCTCTCTGTTTGGTGTGTGCATATGTGTGAATGTGTGTACTGATCAACTCTAAATTAATCTGGGTGGAAAATTTACTGATAGATAATTGTACTCAGTGACTATAATTTTTGTTAATAATGATGTTATAGAAAACACTGGGAACACTTGTGTAGTTATACACATTACTTTTTTCTAATATTTTAACTTACACACAGACACACACACAAATATATACAAATGGATATATCTAAAACATTTTGCCCGTTTTTTTATTTCTGAGCTTCTGTATGGGATACAGCAAAGACTTGATGATTCCTTTACCATTTTCTAAACAGTGGAGATTTTTTTTTGCCTTCGTTTCTCCTAACACATTTGTGACTCTCCCGAACTTTTTCAGTTTTTCCCTTTCTCCTCTCCTCTCTCACATAAGGATGAAATGTATTGCTTTTTATTTTAAACTAAATACCAAAATGTACAAATATAACTAGATATAGGGAGGAGCTAAGTACAACATCAAAAAGAACTAAAGTACCCTAATATTGCTTTGCGGATGTGCTCAGTTTTTTTATGACTGGGCTCAAAGTTATGACTGGCCCTATGGAAATTTTGTTTAAATGTATTCAATCTTCTATTATAACATTCTAATACGTCTCTACTCAGGTATCCAGGTACCATGAGCTATGTTTGGGATATCTCAAATTCATTTTCACTCATCAAATTTGGCTTTCCCTAGTGTCTTAATCTTTTAGCACCTTATTGATGTTACATTGATAAAATAATGAAGTAATAAACATGTGTGTATGTGTGTGTATTCTCTCCTTTATTTTTACAGATATTTCAAAAGATAATCAAGTCACATACATCTACACTGCTCATCCATTTATTCAATCAAAAAGTACTAATTTTGTTCCTACTGTGTGCCAGAATTTATATTGTATTTAGGAACAACCCAAACCAAAATTTTCTACTTTACTTAATAAAAACTTCACAGATCCAGGCATGAAATATTAGTTATAGCATATGAGCACAGAGCTCACTGCCTCTTCATCTCCTAGCCTCAGCTTTGTCAAGATTAACTAAAATTTCATATTTTGATGACTTGAACTGTAACTTTCATGGTGCCGATGTCAATACCAAAAGTTACCTGTTGGTCCAGGTTCTTCCTGTGTATTATAACATTGCTGTTTTCTGTTGGGCCAAAATATTTGTATTTATTACGTATAATACATGACAATAGTTGTGTTTGTACACAAGCTAGGTAATTTGGCAGTGCTTTGCCTGACTCTAGCAGTATTTGTTATCACATATGACACAAAATGCCAAGATCTCACTCTTTGTGGAATATAAAATGACCACTCCAGACTCACAATCATAACAGATCAAAAAAGCCTTCTAAAAATGGTATGAAAATATTTAAATGGAATTAATACCTCATGTCACAATGTCATGCCCATGTGTTTATTTTTTTATCTTTACTTTTTAGATTTATCTGTGACAACATTCAATAGACCTGAAAAACACACTGCTGAACAACTACTAAGTATGTAGTAACTAGACCAATGTCTCTGACATGTTCTTATACCTACAAAATTTATATAAACATAAGGATTGAGGGAGCATAGTTTAATCTACTAAAATAAACATCAAAATAATTCCCTGAATTTTGCCAATTATAAGGGAACTTTTATGATGACATGTAAATTATCTCTAATAGTTATATATACATAGGACAAAGAGAAGTAGGATGTTTGGAAATGAATCTGGTAGTGTGCTTTTTAGATAGCTAATTCAAATTTTATTTTTAAAATGTACTTGGGAACATTATTCGATTTGTTTATCTGTAAGAATAAAGTTAGCTACCCAGTTTTATCTATACTATGTTTTAGGTTATTATTTTATTTTATCTTCTCACATAAAAACAGTGCAATTACTTTAAGAAAACACTAAAAAATTCAACAAGTAAATCACTGATAAAGTTCTATTGAGTAGTATAATCACTGGCAAAGTCCATGGTTATTTCACTTCAGTCACTTATCTGTTCGTTTTTATATAGTTTTAGATCATGATATATATCTATATTTTTATTCAGATCACTTACCTTCAAATTATCACATAAGCTACTAAATTCCCGAATAAAATTATTTTGTTACCAATATACCTCCTCATTATGTAAAGTATAATTTACTTAATATCCAATTCGTGATAGGTTTTTTGAATAGAAACTATCTGAAAAGTGCATAAATAAATTATTTAACAAGTGAACCAATTGCTTTAATTTGGAATATGTTAATATGAGATATTTACTAAAAATTGAAAATAAATCTGAATTACTCAGTTAAGTATTTAAACTTAAATCTCCAGTGAAAGCCTATGTTTAATTTTTTTTTAATAAATAATGTATTTCATATGTTGTAATCCAACTACATAATAATTAAGCATGTTAGCCCTAACAGTGTGGGCTTTAGAATGCTAATATAAATGAATATCCAAACAAATTAGTTAGTTTAGTGTAGTGTATTCAACATATCTCTATAAGGAGTTTAACTCAAAAAGAAAATCCAAAAGTTCTAGCCATTTTGATTGAGCATAATGAAGCTGACATAATACAAGGTAAACTGCCTCTTTATTTCATCTCATTGTGCTTTGGATCACTTTTAAGTAGGCATAAAAGTTATAAAAGTTTTGAGATTTTATCCTACTTGCAAGCTAACTGGTTATTCTGTGATAGTTTCATGGATTCTGGTAGAAGATATGAGATTCCTGTGTTAGAGTCAATAAATAGTTCATTATTCAGCAACAGCAGTAGCTGAATCATCAACATTTTTGTACTGGTTCTCTGAGCCCCAATTTCCCCAGAGCTATGCAAAGATAGTCTGATGATACTTGTACAGTGTGTTGTATCACAGAAGAGGACATTTGCTTTTAGGTAACCTGAACCTTTTATAATGGGCTACAAGCATGCTTACCTGTTTTGCTCTGAAGGAAGACATTACTTTTATTATACTAGACAATAAGCATAACTATCTCTTAGTCTGGGGGAAGGCATTGTCTCTAGCTTCCAAAAGAGTGCTCTACACAAACATCCTTGGAAAGATAATTCAGGACCAAGGACAGTGCCTCCCTTTAAGATAAGCAGAAACTCAAGAGATTGGTAGAGAACAATCTCCCAGTGCTCACCTCACAAATTTTGTATAATGATTGAGAGTGTGTGTTTGTATGTGTGTTCATGTATAATATATAGTCATTTTATATTACACATATATAAAGCATACAGTGACTTATCATCATTTTTATTATCTAATTAATTCAATAAATATTCTATAAATTTTTCTTTAGTGCAAGGCAATCTGCTAGGTATTAAAGATAAAAAATAAAAAGTTCATTTAAAGAAAATGTAGATTCAAGTTTCAATCAAATAACCACATAAAGGAATCATTTGGAACTAATCAGAATGAATAGCTTTAAGTGTATATTTCAAGGATAATGACCTAGTCTGTAGTGACCTCAGGAATCTGTATTTGATTTGAAATCTGAAACATGAGCACAACCAGAAAAATGACTTTAGAAGTAAGGAACATCCAAAACACAGAGATCAAAAATTTCTAAGTTGGAAAAGAATGTGATAATCTCAAGAAATAAAAGTGGACAGATATGGCTGGGGTGTGGGAGCCTAGAAGAGAGAGGTAGAATTTGACCCTGGAGAACTGGATTAGTCCAGATCAAGAAAGGCCTTTTTGGTCATGCTAATATATCGATTCTATGGGCAATGTAGTGGTAGAAGCAAGAGAAGGCATACTTTTTCCATGTTAAACAATCAGAATTGCAGCTCAGTTAGTTTTATTCACTCAATCACTATTCTCCATTCTTCACAGAAAATGCATAACAAACCCTGGCTCCTTCTCTTCTTGGTACAGTCAACTAAGTTGAAGTAACTGTGTTCTCCATGATAATGAAAATACAATTTTTTAGAGAAATACAAAGCAGAGAAAATTAGGAAGA